>NC_042958.1:12702478-12984978 GCF_901001165.1 Salmo trutta | reverse complement strand
GTCAACAGGGCCTGGTGGGAGGGAGTGAACGAATGGGAGAGAGAGACAGAGACACAGAGAGAGAGAGAGAGAGAGAGAGACACAGAGAGAGAGACACAGAGAGAGAGACACAGAGAGAGAGAGAGACACAGAGAGAGAGAGAGACAGAAAGAGAGACAGAGAGAGAGAGAGAGAGAGAGAGAGAGAGCGAGAGAGAGAGAGAGAGAGAGACAGAGAGAGAGAGATGGAGAGAGAGATGGAGAGAGAGATGGAGAGAGAGAGACGGAGAGAGAGAGAGAGAGAGAGACAGAGAGAGAGAGAGACAGAGAGAGAGAGAGAGAGACAGAGAGAGAGAGACAGAGAGAGAGAGACAGAGAGAGAGAGACAGAGAGAGAGAGACAGAGAGAGAGAGAGAGAGAGAGAGAGAGAGACAGAGAGAGAGAGAGAGAGACAGAGAGAGATTCATCATGGTGTCTCATATCATTATATGTGTGAAAGATACCCCTACAGCGCTAGTTGTATAGTCCTCTGCATCTCACATCTCTGATCCCTTGGCCACCCTCCTCCCAGTCAGAACTACACAGACACAGTTACACAAACACAGCTATAGTGGGATGAGCTGAGCCAAGCTGAGCTGACAGCAGATTATGGGTAGAGGCTGAGATTTGGGCTGCTGTTTCACAGCGAGGAGTACTGTACTGAGAGAGAACGCAGCGATGCGAGACCATCTCAGAACAGACCCTCTGACTCACAGTCAGGACTAGACCAATGCCAAGTGCACTTCCTGTCAGTCATCACTTCTTAATACACCTCCCTGCTAAGTGCACTTCAACCAAACAAATGCTAAGTGCACTAACTTCAGTGTACTTCTCTTATCTACTGCTTAGTGCACTTCCCTCAACCACTCCCTCAACCACTACCCTCCTCTCTCCAGATGAAAGTAGCACACACGTACAGACTCGCTATGTAAGGGATAACCAGCTAGGGGCTATGCATTCTATGGAGAAGAAAGTATGGTGGTGAACTGACCTTCCAAAGTTGCATTGTTTACCAGAGAACGCAAAGAGCCCCGAGTTAATTATCCATTTTATACCATGGCTATAATTTAGCATTTTTGCCCCGAGAAATGTGTTCATTTGCAGGTAAAAATGTGTTTAACATCCACTGAAATAGGTAGCAAGTTTACTAGATAGCTACAGTAGTTGCCTTGGTAACAAACAGACTTGCTAGTTTAGCTAACCAAACCATCAGCTCTAGCTTGCAATTATGAAAATCTACTTCAACAATGCCAATAATGTTTTCAATTCAACTTTTGCTTTTAAAAGCAGCTCAAACATAGAACATGTAAGAATGAACTACAGCCACTGAATTCTAGCGTGTGTTATAGGGAAATAATGCACGCTCTAGAATGCCCTTCAGGCCAATCAGAAACGAGAATTCAACAATGCCAAGGTATAAGTGAGGGATAATCAACG
Source organism: Salmo trutta (assembly GCF_901001165.1). Lineage (NCBI taxonomy): Eukaryota > Metazoa > Chordata > Actinopteri > Salmoniformes > Salmonidae > Salmo > Salmo trutta. Next base: position 12,983,524 of record NC_042958.1, on the reverse strand, counting down.
AGGGGCTATGCATTCAATGGAACAATGTGGAAGGTGTGTTCCACGACGAGCTAGCAGACTTAAACTGACCGTCCACGGAGTTGCATTATTATCCAGAGAAGCATAGAGCCCCGAGTAGATTATCCCTTTCATACCATGGCTGTGTTCAACATCCACTTAAGTAGCTAGCAAGTTTACTAGACACACTATATAGACAAAGTATGTGGACACTCCTTCAAATGAGTGGATTTGGCTATTTCAGCCACACCCGTTGCTGACAGGTGTATAAAATCGAGCACACCGCCACGCAATCTCCATAGACAAACATTGGCAGTAGAATGTCCTTACTGAAGAGTTCAGTGACTTACAACGTGGCATCGTCAGATGCCACCTTTCTAACAAGTCAGTCAAATTTCTGCCCTGCTAGAGATGCCCCCGGTCAACTGTAAGTGCTGTTATTGTGAAGTGGAAACATCTAGGAGCAACAACTCCGCAGCCGTGAAGTGGTAGGCCACACAAGCTCACAGAATGGAACCGCCGAGTGCTGAAGCACGTAAAAATAGTCTGTCCTCGGTTGCAACACTCACTAACGAGTTCCAAACTGCCTCGGGAAGCAACGGCAGCACAAGAACTCTTCATGAAACGGATTTCCATGGCCGAGAAGCCACACAAGCCTAAGATCACCATGCGCAATGCCAAGCATCGGCTGGACTGGTGTAAAGCTCGCCGCCATTAGACTCTGGAGCAGTGGAAACACATTCTGTGGTGTGATGAATCACGCTTCACCATCTTTGGGATGAAATGCAAGGCCGACTGCGAGCCAGGCCTAATTGCCCAACATCAGTGCTTAACGGTGGTAGGCCTGATCACCGACAACGATGAAACAGCCTATAAGGAGGTCAGAGACCTGGCAGTGTGGTGCCAGGACAACAACCTCTCCCTCAACGTGATCAAGACAAAGGAGATGATCGTGGACTACAGGAAAAGGAGGGCCGAACAGGCCCCCATTAACATCGACAGGGCTGTAGTGGAGCAGGTTAAGAGCTTCAAGTTCCTTGGCGTCCACATCACCAACAAACTATCATGGTCCAAACACACCAAGAAAGTTGTGAAGAGGGCACGACAAGGCCTTTTCCCCCTCAGGAAACTAAAAAGATTTGACATGGGTCCTCAGATCCTCAAACAGTTCTACAGCTGCACCATCGAGAGCATCCTGACCGGTTGCATCCCCGGCTGGTATGACAACTGCTCGGCATCTGACCGCAAGACGGTGCAGAGGGTAGTGCGTACAGCCCAGTACATCACTGGGGCCAAGCTTCCTGCCATCCAGGACCTATATACTAGACGGTATCAGAGGAAGGCCCATAAAATTGTCAAAGACTCCAGTCACCCAAGTCATTGACAGTTCTCTCTGCTACCGCACGGCAAGTGGCACCGGAGTGCCAAAGTCTAGGTCCAAAAGGCTCCTTAACAGCTTCTAACCCCAAGCCATAAGACTGCTGAACAATTAATCAAATGGCACTTGGACTATTTACATTGACCCCCCCCACCTTTTGTTTTTACACTGCTGCTACTCGCTGTTTATTATCTGTGCATAGTCACTTTACCCCTACCTACATGTAGAAATGACCTCGACTAACCTGTACCCCCACACATTGACTCAGTACCGGTACCCCCTGTATATAGCCTCATTATTATAATTTTATTGGGTTCCTTTTTTTTACTGTAGTTTATTTACTAAATATTTTCTTAACTCTATTTTCTTGAAACTGCATTGTTGGTTAAGGGCTTGTAAGTAAGCATTTCCTGGTAAGGTCTACACCTGTTGTATTCGGCACGTGACAAATAACATTTAATAAATTTGAACTTGCTATTATGAAAATCGAATTCAACAATGCCAATAATGTTTTTATTTCGACTTTTGCTTTCAAAAGCAGCTCAAACATGTAAGAATGAACTACAGACATTGAATTCTAATGTGCATTATAGGGAAATAACGCACGCTCCAGAATGCCCTTCAAGCCAATCAGAAATGAGAATTCAACAATGCCATGGTAGAAACAGATAACACAATTCCACATTCTAAATAATCACCATGAAGGCAAGAATAGAATCTAACAGCAGAACACACAATATCCAAAACACACTTCCTTGCAGACCAAACAACCGCAGAGGCCAACCTTAATGATCTGAAGCTGCACCCCCTCATCTGTCTGGGGTCCCTGGAAGCAGCCACAGATGGTCTCGAGGATCCTGTCGATGAGCTTCTTGCCAGGGGCCGTGCTGTCTGGAGCGCTGCCGGTCAGGTGGCCGTACGCTATCAGCTTCTACAGGAAAAACACCACACACAAAACAATACAGTCAGATAGACACTAATCTCCCATGGGAATATTCTGCGTGGAGACTGAAGAATCTGTCAGGACTGAATGGGATGTGTGAGATAACGAGCTGCATTAGTTCCGGCCTTTGCGTTTTCGTCACCGGTCATTTGGAAGTATCAGGATTGGGATTGGGTATCAGGATTGGGATTGGGTATCAGGATTGGGATTGGGTATCAGGATTGGGATTGGGTATCAGGATTGGGTATCAGGATTGGGTATCAGGATTGTGTATCAGGATTGGGATTGGGTATCAGGATTGGGATTGGGTATCAGGATTGGGATTGGGTAGCAGGATTGGGATTGGGTAGCAGGATTGGGATTGGGTAGCAGGATTGGGCGAAGGCTTTGGCTGAGTTTCCTTTTGCGAAGGTGGAGCTCTCAATTTCTCCCCATTTCTAACACATATAGACCCAGTAGTTAATCACTGACCAAATAACACAAGATTTTACTTCTGATTTAACAGAGATTAGATAAACACAACTTCTACATTTCATTCAGAAAACACCCCAAAACATCATGAACTGCACTATGAATCAGTGTCACTGAACCTTGAGTCTGTCTATGTAAATACAACATTTCTTTATTTCAGGTCAACATAAAATTCCAGTTAGATATTGCACAGAAACTTAAATAACTTTAGATGACTCCAAGCTGTGTGTATGATTTAATATCAATATAGTCCTTAACCAAATGACCATATTTGTTTTGACATATGATTACGGTGATGGTAAGAAACATGCAGCCTAGACAGTTTTAGACACACAGGGTTCACGTGCTGACCTCTACTACTGACCTGTAAACAGTCTAGTGATGTGATGACGATGCGGGGACATTTGGACTGACATGCCAACTCAAACGGCAGGAAGTACTTGTCGGCCTCTACGAAGCTGGTCTTTGATTTGATTGGAGGAAGAGTGCTGGAATCTGATTTGCTGTCTGGAGGAGGACTGGAGAGACAACAAACAAAAAAAGAAAACTGAGCTCATAGTACATATAGATATTGTTACTTTTATTTATTATTTTTTTAGGTATTTTCCTTAAAACTGCGTTGTTGGTTAAGGGCTTGTAAGTAAGCATTTCACTGTAAGGTCTACACCTGTTGTATTCGGCACATGTGACAAATACAATTTGATTTGATATTCTGTCATATACACAGAACAACAATTTTAAGCAGTATTTATTCTGGCAATCACACACTACTAACATAACGTAGCAGGCACAAAAGAAACGCCTGAAACTAGATCCCCTACATACTATTGGGGGAGGTTCTCTTCTGCACTGTTCATCCAATCCAGTAAATGTGGAGGAGGAGTTAAGATGGAGTGCCGCCTTGTTAACGTCCAAAAGGGAAACCGTGTCACATGCTGTCTTTCCATTTCCTCTGAAAACCGGAACATCCAGTTGTTGGGGACTCGGCAGAAGCTAACACACCACTGACAGTGTACTATTTATGTCTTTATGCATGTTCTTTATGCAGCTCAATTTGATACACTGTAAGCAGCCAACTCTTATAAAGAAAGGTGCCTGCAATTAATCTACCACTCATCTATTTTAGGAGAAGAGATCCATGATGTCATACACCTGATAATAATGTTCTCTGCTCTGTCGAGTGTCTTTATACTGTCAAAAGCCTTTGTGGCCAAAATCACATCCTTGTTACTGTTGCTAAGGAATAAAACCAAGGATAAAGCCATATTTGTGAGTGTTGTTTATCTTTATGGATCATAGATCTAAACCAGGGGTCCTTAGCTGTATGCTAAAACATGATAAATCTAAACCAGGGGTCCTTAACTGTATCCTAAAACATGATAAATCTAAACCAGGGGTCCTTAACTGTATCCTAAAACATGATCAATCTAAACCAGGTGTCCTTAACTGTATCCTAAAACATGATAAATCTAAACCAGGGGTCCTTAGCTGTATCCTAAAACATGATCAATCTAAACCAGGTGTCCTTAGCTGTACACTAAAACATGATCAATCTAAACCAGGTGTCCTTAGCTGTATCCTAAAACATGATAAATCTAAACCAGGTGTCCTTAACTGTATCCTAAAACATGATAAATCTAAACCAGGGGTCCTTAGCTGTATCCTAAAACATGATAAATCTAAACCAGGGGTCCTTAGCTGTATCCTAAAACATGATAAATCTAAACCAGGGGTCCTTATCCATCAGAACAACCACACCCAGACTGCACTGAGCTCTGAGCCAAGGACGGAGAGAGAGAAGGAGGAAGAGAGAGGGAGAGAGAGAGGAAGAGGGGTGAAGGGCTGTGTTGTTTGTGTCTTGGCAGAGAGAAAGGATGACTTCAGCTTCTTTAGAGTGATGACCTCGCAGAGTGCAGTGGGACACGGGAGAGAGAGGGAGAGAGGGAGAGAGAGAGAGAGAGGAAGGAGAAGAGGAAGCATAGAGTTTTGAGAGGCGATGTGGGCATTTCAAATATAATATGGTCTCCCGTCGAGTCCATTCATCACATAATGTTGTTTTGAATAGAAACGTCCATTCTACTTATGCTAATATTATGAGTCACAGTCCCTCCCTGCTCAGCATGCGTTCTCCCCTCTAATAAGCAACATACAGGATTAGCCTGCTCATATTCAGAATTGACATGAAATGGGGTTGAGCCAAGCATCTATGGAGACTAGAGAATAATGGTAACACGTTGCTTCTGGTCTTACAATTTCTGACACGTTTTGGCTTACAAAAGATCCTTGCGAATAAGTGATGTTATGGGTGTTTTTTTCGTACTTTTCTAAAACCCGAAAGCCAGGGTAACTTTGTGAAAGGTTAGGTAAGGTGTCTGTATATAAACTTACTTCATCCCTCACTCCTCCCACACCTAAAGTTAACTTGGGCATGGCATTTGTGAGAAGAAGCTTAGATATTGGCCGTGTCTGAATACCCATACTTACTAGGCCGTTTGGGGATGCCAAAAAATAAAGTTTAATAGTATGCAACATTTTGAAAATCGATCTATACTTTAAATGCCCGGATGTCATACTGATTTTGGTTTTGACAACAGCTGATCAATTAGAAATGTGGATGTGCTACCGAAATCAACGAATAGCGAGATACAACGCAATCCCGCATAACGCATTCTCCGTATGTGAAAATTTAATGTTTTATAGTATGTACATTTTCTAAAATCGTGTATGGTTTAAAAGCCAGGACTCATTTCGCCTCTTCATCTAGTAGAAATCGATGCACACTTTTCCACAATGCATTGAAGAGGTGGTCTGCGAGTGATAGGCCCTAGTTCTCTTCAAGTAGCCAAATAACAAAACTAGGCTACTTAATTGGGAAGATGACGAATAGTGAAGTTTCTGCGGTGGCATTCAAATGTAAGTGAAGTCGTTTTTGTTCTCCTTAAAATTATCACGAGTACTGCATCGTGGGATACATCTTTGAAAACAGAAATCTTTAACATTTCCTAATGTTTTCAGCACCAAGGACTCGGGATGTGGCTGCGTTAATGATGTCATGTTAATCAGGCCTTTTGATTTGAACATATGGATTGCTTTAGTTTTGTAGGCGTGGCTACCTAATTTAATGATTTAATTAATGTACCAAGCCTTAGCAGTCATTCTGATCTCGTTCCCAATGATCAGCGCTTATTATGTTGCTGTCCAGCGTTCTGAATTTGCCATGCAACCGACTGTCCACGTTTTTTTCTGTGCAATAGCCTTTTGATTTGAGCATTTGTTTTGGTGTGTGTACTAGGCTATTTAATTTATATATGTTACAGCACTTTGGTTTCACTAATAAATATGTTTAAATGGAAACAAATGCTCTGTTTATGTCTTCAGTCCTTTTTAAATAGGATAGATGGGCTATATGGTCTACAGTATAGGTTGGATGTGATAGTCTGCCAATAACTCCATACTTATTCTATTCAGAGTTTAGAGAAATTAATTAAATTGGAAATAAGCTATTATTATCAGGCTGGTTAATGCCATGCATGTCTGTTCAATTTGGAAAAATCCACCTGCACTCGGCCCTCCCAAACCTACTCAGCCAATCAGGAGCCGCTACTGCGTTGCGACCGTGGCATACTGCATACTTTTTACTAAATGGTATGTGCTAAATAGTATGTGACGATGAGTACATAGCAGAGGTGGGACCAAGTCACTATTCAAGTCACAAGCAAGTCTCAAGGTCCAAGACGAATCCCAAGTAGAATGGGTCAAGTCTTGAGTCAAGTCCAATTCGTGCATTGTAAGAGCAAGTCAAGTCTCAAGTCAAGTAAAAAAAAAATCTGTACATGCAATGACTTGTTCAACTACAAATCGAGACCGTGGGACTATAAGGTTCTATCTGACATTTGTGTCAAATGAGTTAGTCACATATAATAGATCTTGGTTCTTTATATGTCCATAAAGTTATATTTTTGAAAAAGTACATTTTAAATCAAAGAAATTAACAACTAGAAAGTTCTATCTGCAATCCAATCACAAGGCTGAACAAATACAGATGGATCAATCAGAACTCGTCTTCGCCAATAATGGCACGCAAGCAAAACAACACTGTCAGAAATCTTAAAGTAAATGATGTCACATCGTTGTTCAGTGATGGCAGTAATTTGTTTAATGACCATAATACCTGCCTTAATGGATTTGATGATGTGTTCTGACTCTATTTTGGTAAAATAGTGTTATTCTATCATTTATGTATTCAAAATGGCTAGTTTACTTAACTGAACATGTCTAATTCAGAAGTGTCAGATATAACTTTATTGCTGAACCCAGATTGACATTTCAGAGACATAAGGTTATATCTGCTATTGCACCCACCTAAACATGTTTTTTTCAAATGTCTCAGGATTTTGTTACTCTGTACTTTAGGTATCTTTAAGGTGAGGACCTTAAAAAGGATCCGCCCCTTTTTTTCAATTTTCGCCTAAAATGACACCCACATCTAACTGCCTGTAGCTCAGGACCTGAGCAAGGATATGCATATTCTTGATACCATTTGAAAGGAAACACTTTGAAGTTTGTGGAAATTATGGTAGGAGAATATAACACATCAGATCTGGTAAAAGATAATACAAAGAAAAAAGCATGTGTTTTTTTGTATTTTTTTTTGTACCATCATCTTTGAAATGCAAGAGAAAGGCCATAATGTATTATTCCAGACCAGGCGCAATACATATTTTGGCCACTAGATGGCAGCAGTGTATGGGCAACGTTTTAGACTGATCCAATGAACCATTGCATTTATGTTCAATATTTTGTATCAAGACTGCCCAAATGTGCCTAATTGGTTTATTAATAACTTTTCAAGTTCAGAATTGTGCACTCTCAAACAATAGCATGGTATTCTTTCCCTGTAAATAGCTACTGTAAATTGGACAGTGTAGTTAGAATAACAAGAATTTAAGCTTTCTGCCAATAACCAGATATGTCTATGTCCTGGGAAATTTTCTTGTTACTTACAACCTCATGCTAGTCGCATTAGCCTACGTTAGCACAACCGTCGTCCTGTGGGGGACCCACCGATCCTGTAGAGGTTTTAATGGCTTAAGAAAAAATGATTCACTACAAAACAGTTCTGAGATCTGGGATGTGAAAACTGATGCTCAATATCTCAGAACTATGCTTTGGGCAGATAGAACCTTATCTGGTCACAAAATTATTGTCTATTTATTGAGGCTACCAGACATCCATTTTCATTCATTTCACAACACAATTTGATTATGTAATAATTAATTGTATCAACAAATTCCAAATGCAAGCTTCATAACTCAATTATCAATTTCAAGCAATTTTGACATACCAAAAGACCAATAGGCCTATGCTAGTAATTGTTGCTTGATGCCCCGTTGCTGGTGAGCATGCAAAGTAAACAATTAATATTCTTGACCACTAAACAATCTTTTGAGCTGCATATTTATTTATGTCAATCTTCTCTCCCTACAATTTGACGTTTGCAGTGCACCGATTCTATAGCTGTACATCAGCAATCTGTTCGCTTGCCCAGTTGTTCTCAAACTTTTTGACTCGTAACCCCCAAAAAGGAGTGGTTCAAAGCTTGCGACCCCCGCACACGCACTTCTCTGGAGTCCAGAGCAAGCCAGATCATATATTTTCTGTCTGTATTCTACTTTCTCAAAAATATCGTAAATAATTTGCCAGAATATGTTACGTCTTCATCCCATAAGTATTGAAGGTAGTGCGATGTTACAGCTATCTTTAGACATACAGTACCACCACCGAGGCATATCATTTTAACCCACCCAAACTAGGCCTATCTGAAATAGGAAAATGATAAATGAAATCACCAGCCTATTGTTCTGGCAAAGTTGAGTCCGTAGCAGATTCCTAAATTCATATGGATAATATGGATAATATTAACGTAGGTAGGCTACTCTGCTTTTGCTAGGCAAAACGGGAGAAAATTAAACAAGTGCTTTCTGGCCACTAATCTGGATACATGCGCCCGCATTTGCGAGCCAATGCTGATGACTAGTCATTGATCAACAGTCAACACACCTACATTTTTTTGGGTCTGAAGCACAGATTACGATATTTGGTGCAATGCCGTAGGCCAATGTTAGTAACCAGATCGAATAAACAAAGGTATAAATATAAAATACAAACGGTAGGTTATATCTAGCCTATAGAAATATGTATGAATTTCTGTATTTTTCCCATGCAATTTCACACTTGCGACCCCCCCAAAACCTTCTCACTGCTCTACTGTAGGTCACCTGACCTGTGTGGATTGACAGTTTGTTGGTCAAATCAAAGGGCCGAGTGTGCGCTTCACTAGCAAACCTGTTTAGTTTTTTTTGCAAGTACGATACGGTCTCTGGTTGGGTGGAGAGTAGCCTAATCCGCCGTGACGCTGTGCCACAAAATGAGTGACAAAACATTACAAGATCTGGCCAGATAATTTCCATTCATCAGTTTCAAGTCTATATCGAGTCCTGAGTCTTGAGGCTCCAAGTCGAAGTCAAGTTTCAAGTTGTTTTATTTTCTATCAAGTCAAGTCTAAAGTCATCAAGAGTCAGACTCGAGTCCAAGTCATGTGACTTGAATCCACACCTCTAGCACATAGTATGCAGTACACTAATATGGATATTCGGACACAACCAGTGTCTCTACCACCTCCCTCTACCCACCCCCTCAGCCTAGCTCCCCTCGCCGACCACAGGGGTCTCATTTGGGCAGAGCTAGCATAGCTGGCACATAGAACATTCTGATCCAGCCCTGATCATCCAGTCCTGCTGTGGGACTCTCGGGGGGAGAGAGAAAGAGAGGGATGGAAATGGTGGGAGAAAGAAAGGACGAGGAGGAAAGGAGTGGCACTCATGGTACATTTCATTCCACTGACCCAGTTACCAGGCAGCAAAGCTCCACAAACACACACGCAAACTCTCCCTCTCCCAGGCGAAATCCAGCCTACTTTTTGAGTGTATGTACTGACATGTATGTGTAACCGTTAGATACAGACACAAACAAACACTACATGTTAATGTATGTAAATCGTAGTATTTTGTCTGTAATGTCTTTTTCGTTATGTATCAGACACCTGTAAAACCAGCTGTCGTCATTGGCGTCGGCTAATGGGTATCCTAATAAAATAAAACTCCCTCCCTCCCTCCCAGGCTAGAGCCAGGCACTAGGCAGGGGTCCATTAATGACAGGGAAAATGGCTTTTAGAAGTAGACCAGGCTGAGAGACAAACAAAAACACACTGGAGGTCACACACACAGACACACCCTTTATACTCAACTCAAGGGCAAGCGAAAGGAAACAAGAAAATCACCTAAATTAACCAGGATGTATTGCTTTTTCTTTTGTAAGATTTTATTTATGATTTTTTTTAAACAATACAAAACATTCACCTACAAACAACAGCATAGACACAAACATCCACAACATCACCGCTGCCCAGACCCACCTGTTCACACCTCCATCTCCAGCGCCTGCATCACTCTCCGCCACATGGCCTCAAACCGCACCATTTTGTTTCTCTCTGTCGCCCACACACTTTCAACATTTAGATAATAAAGCATTTTACCTTCCCAATGTGTTAACTAGGATATCAAGGATTGGTTGATTTCCAGTTTTTAAGTATACGTTTTTTTCAAGATGATTGACGAGAAATGTATCGTCCAACCCATCCGGTATCTCACTGCACCCTCAGATGCCATGTCTTGAAATATGCAGACAGACGGATTAAAAGTGCATTTACATGGTAACACTTCTGACAGCCGACTTTCTAATTCTGGCCATACCGTTCGGACATTATAGCGTTCCCAGAAAGCATGGATTATTGAGTGATTGTTAGTTTTACACCTAAGACATGACTCTGCCATTGTGCTGTAGAATTTGTGAATTTTGTCCCATGTATAATAAATTCTATATATTAGTTTACACTGGATTAAGTGTACATTTTTGTTAACTGTAGTTCCATTAGTTATGTTCCAACATTCCCTCCACCAGTTATTCCCCCCCCCCAAGAGATTGTCAGCTGAATAGGATCTCTCAAATCCAAACATTTCTTGATATGAACTGTTTAAGTTGCATGTATTTGAAAATATCTACAATTGCTTTTTAAATTCTGTAATGGAAATACATGCATTTCATATTACTAAGTAATTTATGGTTTCTATGCCTTTAGTTTTCCATGTGTACCAATGTATCGGTGAATTCTGAAAAGCTATCCAAGGATTGTTCATTAGGGTTGTGTTTTTAGGGAGTGGTATTGGTTCTTGTAGAATAGGTTTTATTTTCTTCCATATTGTTACTGTGTTCTAAACTATGAAGTTGTTCATGTTCTTAGCTTTATCCTTAAAAAATAGACATGTAACAAGATTTTGGGGGATGAGAATGTGCATCTTCAATATGTACCCATTGTCCCTCTTTAGTACATTTAACTATGTCACAAGTAAAATCCTTGGGTAGCGAGTTGATACAATTTCAAGTCTGGAAGACAAAAACCACTGTCATGACTGTCCTGATCAGGTCAGGGTACAGGAGACCACCACCCTACAGATTATCTCCCAAACCCCCAACAGAGGAGGAGAGATCTAGGGGTCTGAAGATGTGGGGGTTTTATGACACCTCATGCCCATAATACAGAGAAATTCCTTTGTCCTAACAATGGAGAACTGGCCTCAGAACCTTAAACATGCAATAAAGGAACTTTGGAACAATGGTTTCCGTCAGCCACAATGGTGGTTATGACGAAAAGTGGAATATTAAAATGTATGTAACTTTGGTATTTGTTTTTAAAGGTTAAGAGATGACGTTATTATGAAAACATTGTACCTTTAAGAGTTTTCCCAGTATATGCCTGATGTTTATACATTGTACGCTGTTTGGAAAATATCCAAATCAAACAGAATGTTTTGATAAAGATGAAATGTGAAGTTAGTGTCTAAAATCAGATTTTTAGCCAAATCTAAGCCTTGCCCCCTGTACTTGGTCCGCCCAGAGAATCGCCCTAAAGGCTGTTACACCCACTTCTGACCCGAGGGTATAAGACAGGAGAGTGAAGAATTAACATAGTAGACTATTGACCCCAAGCTGCAGCCAAGGTCTAACAAAGTCGACGAACCCCAAAACGAAACACAAGGTTGAAGACAAAGAAATATTTTTCTACACGAGCTACGGACGAGTAGCTGTGTCTAAGCGGGTGAATTCAAGCCGAACCACCCAGCCTCCACTCTCCATCGAATCGTGGTATCGACACCATTCGAGCCGAAGCTGTGAGCTCTGAGCTACAGAGCTGTCTGTCCTCAGAAGACCCCTTTCCGATCAAGGGTGAGGATCAGACCACTTAGCCAAGAAGGACACTGACATCGTGAGGACAACCAGAGAGTTGCGCCGGAGAAGAAGTGCGTCATTTAGAAGCCTAAACGACCCACGCGGAGCTTCCCACCTGAGAACTACAACACGTAATTACATCATTATATTCTGACCCATAAGAGCGGCAGTTCGGGGCAAGGCTAATTTTAAATAAGCATGGCTGACAAATGAACCCAAATGTATATTTCTCTCGTGTACTTCCTTTCTTTCTCTCTCTTTAAAATCCCCATTTTGGGTAACAAGCGCCATAGTGTGTTGGCCCGTTATACTAAGTCCTAATCAATAGCTAGACTGTGTTTTGTGTATGTGCATTTTTATCATCATTTTAGCTTGCTAGTAAATAAATAATCAACTAAGATTGGTGTGGTAAATTCAGTGGTAAAGCCCGGGTCCGTGCAGATTCCCGGATTATACGACTTTCAGATTATGAGACTGTAGAGGAAACTGATTAATTTAGCGACTGTTGTAATCGATATTCTGATATCCTTTGAGTTAATTTGGGAAATAGAAACTCAATCAAAACAATGTTCCCATGGTGCCCCAGGTTAATGAGTTAATAATTGCTTGATTCATTGCTTAATTCATTTAATCACGTAATTATAAACCGTTAATCATTCGATGAGCAACAGTCGTCACATTAACTAATACAACGTCACGACACCACCCTCTGATTTAGGAAGATGTAAAACTTTCCTTTGTATTCTATAAGTTCAATTTGCCCATATAAAGTCTGCTATGACCAAGTATTCTTTAAAAAAGTATGTCTTCGGTGGGGTAATTGAAATTACCGAGAATAAATATACAATCTTTCAGAGCCATGCCATTCTGAAGATATTTATTCTACCTGTAAGATTTATGGGAAGGTTGTTCCATTATTAGATCTGCTTTCATATTGTTGAGTAATGGGATAAATGTATCTTTATATATCCTAAGTATTTTATATTTTTGTGGTCCACTCAAAGGATTGCTGTAGATCTCCTATTGCTATTATTTCATTTTTTCCACGTTCATTTTATATCCTGAGATTTTTAAGTATTCTGAAAATATTTTTAGCACGGGAGGCATTGAGTTTTCAATATTGATCAGGTATATCAGGAGATCATCTGCAAATAAGTTTAATAAACATTCATCTTTACCAATACTGGCACCTGTTACATCCGTGTCCTGTCTAATCATGTCTGTAAGAAGTTCAATTGCCAGTGCAAACAGGAGGGGAGAGAGAGGACATCTGTGTCTTGTGCCCCGTTCTAAAGCAATTATTATTTGTGTATATTTTTGGTTTAGAATATCTATATACAATTTTTATTAAATGTATTATTTCAGCTGGAAAGTTGAAAGATTCCAAAGTTTTGAATTGAAAAGGCCATTCACAACAGCCATTATAGATACATCTATATCTTTTTTTTGGCGTATTGTATTAAACTGAATCATGTTTTTGTATTTGTTTGTAAGTGTCTATTTTGAATAAACCTTGTTTGATTGACATGTATTAAGTCTGGTAAGACTGCCATTCTGTTGCTTATGAGCTTTGTTATCATATTATTGTCACAATTTATTAAACTTACGGGTCTTTAATCTCCAGATCTTTTAAAATATTCACACGGGGTGTAACCAGGATATATTTCTGTGAAACTGAATTAAAATCAACTTACCTTAATTTTTCAGACTCTTCCTTTATTTCCTCTGAAAAAACAGAGAGAAAGAGAGGGAGGGAGAAACAGTTAGAAACATTGAAGTAACAGCCAAGGATGAGAGTAAATTCTGCAGTATTTTACTAAACTAATGACACCATTGGGAATAGTAGATAGCAGGGCCAGGCAGCGTTAAGGAGCCTGCATCTAGCGGATCTATCTTCCCTCTCTCTTCTCCAAGGCTCCTAGTGAATGTCTGAAGAGTCAGTGAAGTGTTAATACATGCTTGAAGAGGATAAGAACCTCTTAGGACAAGGATTGACCAGAAGAACCCTTCTACTTCTATATGCATGCTGTGAATAGTGACATTCTCAAAAGGGATACACACACACACTTACATGCGCACACACGTACGCACGCACTCACGTTCACACACACACACGTAACAGTCTTGCTTCCGTCCCTCTCCTTACCCCAACCTAGGCTCGAACCAGGGACCCTCAGCACACGTCGACAACAGTTACCCATGAAGCATTGTTACCCATCGTTTCACAAAAGCCTCAGCCATTGAAGAGCGAGTGACGTAAACGATTGACATGCTACTAGTGCATCCTGCTGACTAGCTAGCCATTTCACACCGGTTACACACACTCATTAAGAAGTTAGCGATGCCCGGGTTGACTCATAACCTGCAGCCCCCACGGTAATATCTGTAGGGCGGACGTCATAGGGTCATTAAATACTGTGTGGCTAAAAGGTGCGTGGGTGGGTGGCAGGCGGGTTGAATAAAGAGAAACAATACCTTAGAACAGTGGTACGTGCAATCCCGTCGGGGGTACGCCAAATAAAAATGTGATTCACATTTTCAAACAGTCCATTTATATTTCCAATGGGGCTATACATTTGGGTTTTTTACTTGCCTTAGTAGCCTCATTCCACTGCCAAAAATAAAATGAAACCATCTAGTGTTCAGCGAAATAACAACACAATGTCAAATACAGATAGTCTAGACAAATAGTTAACATCCAATCACATTAACCGTTACTCTCTCGCGGGAATTCCACTAACGGTCCGTATGTAGCCAAACGTAGCTGCTACTCATGTTGGTATCTGTACTGATGGTGCAAAAGCCATGACAGGGAGACAGTGGAGTGGTAACGCGCGTGCAATCAGTTGCTCCCGATGCCATTTGGGTACACTGCAGCATCCAGCGAGAGGCTCTTGCAGCCAAGGGAATGCTTGACATCTTGAAAGACATTTTGGACAATACAGTGAAAAAGGTTCACTTTGTTAAAACAAGGCCCCTGAACTCTCGTGCATTTTCTGCACTATGCAAAGATATGGGCAGCGACCACGTAACACTTTTACAACATACAGAAAGAAGTGCGCTGGTTTTCAAAGGGCAAAGGATTGACACATTCTTTTTAATTGAGAGACGAGCTTAAAGTTTTCTTTACTGACCATCATTTTCACTTGTCTGACCGCTTTCATGATGACGAGTTTCTCACACGACTGGCCTATCTGGGTGATGTTTTTTCTCGCCTGAATGATCTGAATCTAGGATTACAGAGACTCTCTGCAACTATTTTCAATGTGCGGGACAAAATTGAGGCTATGATTAAGAAGTTGGAGCTCTTCTCTGTCTGCATTAACAAGGACAATACACAGGTCTTTCCATCATTGTATGATTTTTTTGTGTGCAAATGAACTCAAGCTTACAGACAATGTCAAATGTGATATAGCGAAGCACCTGAGTGAGCTGGGTGCGCAATTATGCAGGTACTTTCCCGAAACGGATGACAAACATCTGGATTTGTTATCCCTTTCATGCCCTGCCTCCATTCCACTTACCGATATCTGAACAAGAGAGCCTCATCGAAATTGCAACAAGCAGTTCTATGAACATTTCTGGATTGGGCTGCGCTCAGAGTATACTGCCTTGGCAAATCGTGCTGTTAAGACACTGATGCCCTTTGCAACCACGTACCTATGTGAGAGTGGATTCTCGGCCCTCACTAGCATAAAAACTAAATACAGGCAGACTGTGTGTGGGAAATGATTTAAGACTGAGACTCTCTCCATTACAACCCAACATTGCAGAGTTATGTGCATCCTTTCAAGCACACCCTTCTCATTAACCTGTGGTGAGTTATTCACAATTTTCGATGAACAAATATGGTTTCATATGTAAGATGGTTAAATAAAGAGCAAAATTATTGATTAATATTGAATTTTTATTTGTGCCCTGGTCCTATAAGAGCTCTTTGTCACTTCCCACGAGCCGGGTTGTGACAAAAACTCACACTCATTCTTATGTTTAATAAATGTATCGTATAGTGTGTGTGTGGCAGGCTTACAATGATGGCAAAAAACAACATTTGAGAGTGCGCTGACCCTGGTGCTGGAGGGGGTACGCAGCTGGAGGTTGAATGTTTGAAGGGGTGCGGGACTATAAAGAGTTGGGGAACCATTGGCCTACATGTATGCTTGGTGTTGGATAGAAAGTGACTGTGTGAGCCACACCAACACACCCAGTCATTGTTCTAGACTCGCCGAGAGGAGAGGAGTCTGGGTGCTGTGCCGCTGTGCTCTACCTGAAGCTGTATTCACTCTGCTCTGCAGCAGTGGATGTGAATGTTAGCATCAAAGCATGGGTTTAATTCACACACTGATATACAGGTGGCATTAAAGCATGGGTTTAATTCACACACTGATATACAGGTGGCATCAAAGCATGGGTTTAATTCACACACACTGATATACAGGTGGCATCAAAGCATGGGTTTAATTCACACACTGATATACAGGTGGCATTAAAGCATGAGTTTAATTCACACACTGATATACAGGTGGCATTAAAGCATGGGTTTAATTCACACACTGATATACAGGTGGCATTAAAGCATGGGTTTAATTCACACACTGATATACAGGTGGCATCAAAGCATGGGTTTAATTCACACACACTGATATACAGGTGGCATTAAAGCATGAGTTTAATTCACACACTGATATACAGGTGGCATTAAAGCATGGGTTTAATTCACACACTGATATACAGGTGGCATTAAAGCATGAGTTTAATTCACACACTGATATACAGGTGGCATCAAAGCATGGGTTTAATTCACACACTGATATACAGGTGGCATTAAAGCATGAGTTTAATTCACACACTGATATACAGGTGGCATCAAAGCATGGGTTTAATTCACACACTGATATACAGGTGGCATCAAAGCATGAGTTTAATTCACACACTGATATACAGGTGGCATCAAAGCATGGGTTTAATTCACACACTGATATACAGGTGGCATCAAAGCATGAGTTTAATTCACACACTGATATACAGGTGGCATCAAAGCATGGGTTTAATTCACACACTGATATACAGGTGGCATCAAAGCATGAGTTTAATTCACACACTGATATACAGGTGGCATCAAAGCATGGGTTTAATTCACACACTGATATACAGGTGGCATCAAAGCATGGGTTTAATTCACACACTGATATACAGGTGGCATCAAAGCATGAGTTTAATTCACACACACTGATATACAGGTGGCATTAAAGCATGAGTTTAATTCACACACTGATATACAGGTGGCATCAAAGCATGGGTTTAATTCACACACTGATATACAGGTGGCATCAAAGCATGGGTTTAATTCACACACTGATATACAGGTGGCATCAAAGCATGAGTTTAATTCACACACACTGATATACAGGTGGCATTAAAGCATGAGTTTAATTCACACACTGATATACAGGTGGCATCAAAGCATGGGTTTAATTCACACACTGATATACAGGTGGCATTAAAGCATGAGTTTAATTCACACACTGATATACAGGTGGCATCAAAGCATGAGTTTAATTCACACACTGATATACAGGTGGCATCAAAGCATGAGTTTAATTCATACACTGATATACAGGTGGCATCAAAGCATGGGTTTAATTCACACACTGATATACAGGTGGCATCAAAGCATGAGTTTAATTCACACACTGATATACAGGTGGCATTAAAGCATGAGTTTAATTCACACACTGATATACAGGTGGCATCAAAGCATGAGTTTAATTCACACACTGATATACAGGTGGCATCAAAGCATGGGTTTAATTCACACACTGATATACAGGTGGCATTAAAGCATGAGTTTAATTCATACACTGATATACAGGTGGCATCAAAGCATGGGTTTAATTCACACACTGATATACAGGTGGCATCAAAGCATGAGTTTAATTCACACACTGATATACAGGTGGCATTAAAGCATGAGTTTAATTCATACACTGATATACAGGTGGCATCAAAGCATGAGTTTAATTCACACACTGATATACAGGTGGCATCAAAGCATGGGTTTAATTCACACACTGATATACAGGTGGCATTAAAGCATGAGTTTAATTCATACACTGATATACAGGTGGCATTAAAGCATGAGTTTAATTCATACACTGATATACAGGTGGCATCAAAGCATGGGTTTAATTCACACACTGATATACAGGTGGCATCAAAGCATGAGTTTAATTCACACACTGATATACAGGTGGCATTAAAGCATGAGTTTAATTCATACACTGATATACAGGTGGCATCAAAGCATGAGTTTAATTCACACACTGATATACAGGTGGCATCAAAGCATGGGTTTAATTCACACACTGATATACAGGTGGCATTAAAGCATGAGTTTAATTCACACACTGATATACAGGTGGCATCAAAGCATGAGTTTAATTCACACACTGATATACAGGTGGCATTAAAGCATGGGTTTAATTCACACACTGATATACAGGTGGCATTAAAGCATGGGTTTAATTCACACACTGATATACAGGTGGCATTAAAGCATGGGTTTAATTCACACACTGATATACAGGTGGCATTAAAGCATGGGTTTAATTCACACACTGATATACAGGTGGCATTAAAGCATGGGTTTAATTCACACACTGATATACAGGTGGCATTAAAGCATGGGTTTAATTCACACACTGATATACAGGTGGCATTAAAGCATGAGTTTAATTCATACACTGATATACAGGTGGCATTAAAGCATGAGTATTAGATCTCTCATCACTGTGACTCAAGGGGAGGAAACGTGTGCAGGCGTGCGACAACACGTGTGTGAAGTGTGTGCGCCAATTTTCACAGCAGTTTAGGAAGTGTATTAAAACACATAGCAACACTCCAAAGAACACTGCCCTCTTGTTATTAAAAAGGCCATTCAAATAGTGACAGCTTAATTATTTATATTACAAGATCTACTTGAGAGTCAAGCTAGCGCGCCACACTGGTTTCCCTTTTCCTTTCAGGGCCACTTTACAGTCTAGTAGGAATAGAATAAATCACCAGTCGATCACAGGCAGTCATTGAATAATTTGTAATATTTCCTCTTGAAAGCTCTTTGTACTCCAGATACAGTTACATACCATATAAAGGGGGCATTTATGAACAAGTCATATAGACTAGAGGATGGCTGTCTGAAACCGTGTTGTGTCCTTGTAGAACAGATCTGACAAGTGATCTGAAGACATATTAGCATGTCAAGCTTTCATCCCATTCTACACCGGTCTGTCTGTAGAGGGCCGCTCCCTTGATCTGTCTGGTCTGTGTTTGTCTTTCTCTCCCACTGCTATTTGTCTCTATGACTGGCTACTCTGTGTGTGTGTGTGTGTGTGTGTGTGTTTGTTACATGTGCGTCTCTGCATGTGTGTGTTTCAGGCTGTAAAGCTCCAGTGAGGTAGTTTTATTCTACAGGGGCTGTAAAGCTCCAGTGAGGTAGTTTTATTCTACAGGGGCTGTAAAGCTCCAGTGAGGTAGTTTTATTCTACAGGGGCTGTAAAGCTCCAGTGAGGTAGTTTTATTCTACAGGGGCTGTAAAGCTCCAGTGAGGTAGTTTTATTCTACAGGGGCTGTAAAGCTCCAGTGAGGTAGTTTTATTCTACAGGGGCTGTAAAGCTCCAGTGAGGTAGTTTTATTCTACAGGGGCTGTAAAGCTCCAGTGAGGTAGTTTTATTCTACAGGGGCTGTAAAGCTCCAGTGAGGTAGTTTTATTCTACAAGGGCTGTAAAGCTCCAGTGAGGTAGTTTTATTCTACAGGGGCTGTAAAGCTCCAGTGAGGTAGTTTTATTCTACAGGGGCTGTAAAGCTCCAGTGAGGTAGTTTTATTCTACAGGGGCTGTAAAGCTCCAGTGAGGTAGTTTTATTCTACAGGGGCTGTAAAGCTCCAGTGAGGTAGTTTTATTCTACAGGGGCTGTAAATCTCCAGTGAGGTAGTTTTATTCTACAGGGGCTGTAAAGCTCCAGTGAGGTAGTTTTATTCTACAGGGGCTGTAAAGCTCCAGTGAGGTAGTTTTATTCTACAGGGGCTGTAAAGCTCCAGTGAGGTAGTTTTATTCTACAGGGGCTGTAAAGCTCCAGTGAGGTAGTTTTATTCTACAGGGGCTGTAAAGCTCCAGTGAGGTAGTTTTATTCTACAGGGGCTGTAAAGCTCCAGTGAGGTAGTTTTATTCTACAGGGGCTGTAAAGCTCCAGTGAGGTAGTTTTATTCTACAGGGGCTGTAAAGCTCCAGTGAGGTAGTTTTATTCTACAGGGGCTGTAAAGCTCCAGTGAGGTAGTTTTAGTATGACTGAGAGGCAGTGATTAAGCAGGGGACAAGAAGGCAATGTGGACTAAAGCCTTACCCTGGGAGGAGAGTCAACAGTGATAAGAGACGCAGCAGAGCAATAACCTTCAGCCACAGAAAGGGAGGAGAAAGAGAGACAGAGAAGAGGGAGAAAGAGAGAGGGAGGCATCAATGGAGTTGAGAAAGACGAAGGAACCAGAGAGAGGGAGATAGTTGAGGAGGAAAAGCGAGTGAGGGGGGAGAGGATGAGAAATGAGAGATTTAGATTTTATTTTATTAGGGCGACAGCTAGTCTTACTGGGGTTCGACACAAAACGAAAAAGACATTAAAGACTACAATTTACACACATTAACATGTAGTCTGTGTGCGGGTGTCTGTGTGCTTGTGCGCATCTAACAGTTACACATACAGTGTATTGGGAAAGTATTCAGACCCCTTGACTTTTTCCACATTTTGTTACAGCCTTGTTCTGAAATTGATGAAATTGTTTTTCCCCCCACATCAATCTACACACAATACCCCATAATGACAAAGCAAAAAACAATATTTTTTTTTGCAAATGTATTAAAATGTAAAACTGAAATACCTTTTTTACATAAGTATTCAGACCCTTTGCTCCAAATTCCTTTATGGAGATGGGAGAATCTTTAGTGTTTTTGTAAATATTTTCTTAACCAACAATGCAGTCCATGAAATGGGGTTAAAGGCTTGTAAGTAAGTATGAGACAAATAACATTTGATTTGATCTTTACAACTATTGAATCAATATGTTTTGACTATGACAGTTTACAGTCTAAGGTAACACCAAGTAATTTAGTCTACTCAACTTGCTCAACAGCCACACCGTTCATTACCAGATTCAGCGGTCTAGAATCTTGAGAATGATTTGTAGCTAATACAACACTCTTAGTTTCAGACATGCTCAGGACCAGTAAAAATTTAAAAGAGTAGAGGGCCAAGAGAGCTGCCCTGCAGTACACCACACTTTACATGTTTAACATTAGAGAAGCTTCCATTAAAGAAAACCCTCTGTGTTTGCCATATCGTGGATTCAGAGTTATTGATCAGAGGTTGAAAAGTCATAACACATATGTTTTCTCAACAACAGGTTATGGTCAATAATGTCAAAGGCTGCCCTGAAAACCAATCGTATAACTCCCACAATCTTCTTATTATCAATGTATTTCAATCAATCATCAGTCATTTGTGTACATGTTGAGTGCCCTTCTCTATAAGCATGCTGAAAGTCAGTTGTTCATCTGTTTACAGAGAAATGGTATTGTATTTAGTAACAAATAAATAAAATCCAACAGTTTTCTAAGAGCTGGAAGTAAGCTGATAGGTCTGCAGTTAGAACCTGTAAAGGTCGCTTTACCATTCTTAGGTAGAGGAATGACTTTGGCTTCCCTCCAGGCCTGAGGACAAGCACTTTCCTCTAGGCTCAGATTAAAGATATGACAAATAGGAGTGAATATAGAGTCAGCTACCATCCTCAGTAGCTCAAGGTAGTTTCCTGCCTAAGTTGACCCACTTTGCCAAAGAAGTAAACATAATCATACAAATAATTGCCAACATCAAATGGTTTTGTGATGAATAAGTCATCTGATTCGATGAAAATGGAGTTGAATGTGTCTTTCTGCCCATCATATAATTTCAAGTACTCCAAAGGTTTTTTCCATCATTCTTTATATCAATGATCTTGGCTTCATAATACAGTTTCTTCTTCTTCTTGTTGAGTTTAGTCACATCATTCCTCAATTTGCAGTAAGTCAGATGTGCAGCCAGGCTTATTAGCCAATCCTTTGGCCCCAGCTCTTTCAACCATACAGTTTTTAAATTCCTCTTTAATCCATGGAGGCTTAACAGTTCTAACAGTCAGTTTCTTAAAAGGTTTATCAATAATTGGAAGAAGCAATTTTATAAATTCATCAAGTGCAGTGTCTGGATGCTCCTTATTAATTACATCAGACCAACACATATTTATTAGGAGAGGTAAGGAAAGGGGGGGGTCCATAATGTGCTGTTCAAGAGCAGATGAACATCTCATTGCACATTCTAGTGTGGATCACGTATCTGACCTCTGCGCCTCACTGAATAGCCCATAACCTGCTAGTGCCTGACACATACAGTGCATTCGGAAAGTAATCAGACCCATTCACTTTTTCCACATTTTGTTACGTTACAGCCTTATTCTAAAATTGATTAAATAAATGTTTTTATCTACAAACCCCATATTGACAAAGCGAAAACAGGTTTTTATAAATTTTTGCAATTAAAAATAAAAACAGAAATACCTTATTTACATAAGTATTCAGACCCTTTGCTATGAAACTCGAAATTAAACTCAGGTGCATCCTATTTCCATTGATCATCGTTGAGATGTTTGTACAACTTCATTGGAGTCCAGTCTTTTAAATTCAATTGATTGGACATGATTTGGAAGGCACACACCTGTCTATATAAGGTCCCACAGTTGACAGTGCATGTCAGAGCAAAAACCAAGACATGAGTTCAAAGAAATTGTCCGTAGAGCGCATGGCCAAACTGAACAATCGGGGGAGAAGGGCCTTAGTCGGGGAGGTCACCAAGAACCTGATAGTCACTCTGACAGATGTCCAGAGAACCTTCCAGAAGGACAACTATCAGCCATCTGTGGACATGGAAGAATCTTCTAGAAGCA
The DNA here is from genome assembly GCF_901001165.1 of Salmo trutta. Classification (NCBI taxonomy): domain Eukaryota; kingdom Metazoa; phylum Chordata; class Actinopteri; order Salmoniformes; family Salmonidae; genus Salmo; species Salmo trutta. The sequence goes on along the minus strand of NC_042958.1, from coordinate 12,960,370 downwards.
CAACCATCTCTGCAGCACTCCACCAATCAGGCCTTTATGGTAGAGTGGCCAGACGGAAAGCCACTCCTCAGTAAAAGACACATGACAGCCCACTTGGAGTTTGCCAAAAGGCACCTAAAGACTCTCAGACCACAAGAAACAAGATTCTCTGGTCTGATGAAACCTAGATTGAACTCTTTGGCCTGAATGCCAAATATCACGTCTGGAGAAAACCTGGCACCATCCCTACGGTGAAGCATGGTGGTGGCATGCATCATGGGGATGTTATTCAGCGGCAGGGACTGGGAGACTAGTCAGGATCGAGGGAAAGATGAACTGAGCAAAGTACAGAGAGATCATTGATGGAAACCTGCTCTCAAACTGGGGCGAAGGTTCACCGCAGGAGTGGCTTCGAGACAAGTCTCTGAATGTCCTTGAGTGGCCCAGCCAGAGCCCGGACTTGCACCCGATCGAACATCTCTGGAGAGACCTGAAAATAGCTGTGCAGCAATGTTCCCCATCCAACCTGACAGAGCTTGAGAGGATCTGCAGAGAAGAATGATAGAAACTCCCTAAATACAGGTGTGCCAAGCTTGTAGTGTCATACCCAAGAAGACTCAATACTGTAATTGCTGCTAAAGGTGCTTCAACAAGGTACTGAGTAAAGGGTCTGAATACTTATGCAAATGTCACGTTTTTATTTGTAATAAATTAGCAAAAATGTCAAAAGACCTGTTTTTCCTTTGTCATTATGGGGTATTGTGTGTAGATTGATGAGGGGGAAAAAAACAATTTAATCCATTTTAGAATAAGGCTGTAACGTAACAAAATGTGGAAAAAGTCAAGGGGCCAGAATACTTTTCGAATGCACTGTACATATTTCACGAGGACTAGCCTATAGATTTGTTCTCTCATTTCAGTGTGCACATTTTTGTTCCAGCTCAGCACCATCACCCCCAGAAATGGACTGTGTGGTCACCACTGTTTGAAGCCCATAGCAGCATTAGAACACAGTCTGACAGACCTTTGTATCATAGCCGTGTTGACTCAGTCCTTGCTGGGAGAGAGTAGCGGAGATAAAACAGTGGCTCTGTGCTACTGTGACTGCACCAAGACCCTTCAAATAAACATATATGAATCCTTCAGACAGCATATCCACTGCATAGCTTTTTTCTGTTTCATAAAGACAGATTCATATGCAAGAGAGTGTAAGGAGTCAAAATAATGTAGTGATATCTATTCAACAGGCATACATCAGCCCTGTGTTGGATCATCTCTTAGGCATACAGCTGTTTAAACCAAGGCAGACACAAAACGTGTTGGATTGGAATGTCGGGGTAGTCATCTTCACTGTCAGCTATATCAGGTCATTAGTTGAATGTGTAGGTAGTGTTGACGAGTAATTGTCACCAGTGGCGTTGACGAGTAATTGTCACCATGGCAACGGTAAGAGCTAACCAGGGCCCTCAGTGAGACAGAGTAACATCCTGGACACCCCAGGGAGTTTTTATTCATGTGGAACTGGCTCCCCGATTTGGTGCCTCAACCCTCCCAATACCTGAATTCAACAGAGACACACACCCACTCAACACATGACTGACACATACACACACACACAGACACAAAGACAGGCAGACACACACACACACACACAATAGGATGACCTATTATTAATTTACATCTCATTTTCAGCAAGTGAACCATGACAGCCCTTTTGTCTCCCAAAGCTGTTATGAATACAGCCAATTAACAGTGAAAATGTAATGTGACTAACTTCACCTCTTGTTGCCCGTCTCTCTGCCCTATAATATAAAATCTCTTCCACAATTCACAACATTCACCAAGCAGCACTAAAAACAACACATTAGAAGTAATATTTATCATCCTGTATTGATGTCTGTGCACTAGCCTGGTTCTGTGGTTCTGCTGAGAGCTGACAGGCTTTGTTTTTTCTGTTCTTTGTATTATGTTGTTCTGTGTATTATGTGGTTCTGCGTATTATGTGTTTTGTTGTTCTGTGTATTATGTGGTTCTGAGTTGTATGTGTTTTATGTGGTTCTGTGTATTGTGTGGTTCTGTGTTTTATCTGTTCTTTGTATTATGTGGTTCTGTGTATTATGTGGTTCTGTGTATTATCTGTTCTGTGTTTTATGTGGTTCTGTGTATTATGTGGTTCTGTGTATTGTGTGGTTCTGTGTATTATGTGGTTCTGTGTATTATGTGGTTCTGTGTTTTATGTGGTTCTGTGTATTATGTGGTTCTGTGTATTATGTGGTTCTGTATATTATGTGGTTCTGTATATTATGTGGTTCTGTGTTTTATCTGTTCTGTGTTTTATCTGTTCTTTGTATTATGTGGTTCTGTGTTTTATCTGTTCTGTGTATTATGTGGTTCTGTGTTTTATCTGTTCTGTGTATTATCTGTTCTGTGTATTATGTGGTTCTGTGTTTTATCTGTTCTGTGTATTATGTGGTTCTGTGTATTATGTGGTTCTGTGTATTATCTGTTCTGTGTTTTATGTGGTTCTGTGTATTATGTGGTTCTGTGTATTGTGTGGTTCTGTGTATTATGTGGTTCTGTGTATTGTGTGGTTCTGTGTATTGTGTGGTTCTGTGTATTATGTGGTTCTGTGTATTATGTTGTTCTGTGTATTCTGGGCTTGAGCGGTAATCAAAGGACATGAACACCAGGCAGAGTGAGAGGCATGCTTTCCCACCAGTAGCCTACCAATCACACATGACAATGCTGATGACCGAGTGAGTGATTGAGTGAGTGAGCGGTGACAAACATAATGAGTTGAGTTCACATCAACACATCAAAGGATGGATGAGGCCCTCATGCTGTTCTACAGAGGAGGAAATCATACACACAATTGTATAATACACACACAAGTACATGGAATACACACATATACAGGACCCTGGGATGCTCCAACAATCAACATTGTCTTGTGTAAAGCAAACCCCTGCACTAAAACGCAATCAACAAAAGCAAAATCAACAACCAAGCATGCTAAAATTGTAAATGTATAATAAACTGATGGTTGAAACATTTCAAACTATATCATACTTTCTAGATCAGGCAAAATAAGTGGTGATAACCCATGTATAGAGAAAGGGGAAGTTGCGTCCCAATATGGCGAGTGGGTGTGTGGAAAGGAAAGGAGTGGGCGTGTGGAAAGGAAAGGAGTGGGCGTGTTGAAAGGAAAGGAGTGGGCGTGTTGAAAGGAAAGGAGTGGGCGTGTGGAAAGGAAAGGAGTGGGCGTGTGGAAAGGAAAGGAGTGGGCGTGTGGAAAGGAAAGGAGTGGGCGTGTATAAAGGAAAGGAGTGGGCGTGTATAAAGGAAAGGAGTGGGCGTGTGGAAAGGAAAGGAGTGGGCGTGTGGAAAGGAAAGGAGTGGGCGTGTTGAAAGGAAAGGAGTGGGCGTGTGGAAAAGAAAGGAGTGGGCGTGTGGAAAGGAAAGGAGTGGGCGTGTTGAAAGGAAAGGAGTGGGCGTGTGGAAAGGAAAGGAGTGGGCGTGTGGAAAGGAAAGGAGTGGGCGTGTTGAAAGGAAAGGAGTGGGCGTGTGGAAAGGAAAGGAGTGGGCGTGTGGAAAGGAAAGGAGTGGGCGTGTTGAAAGGAAAGGAGTGGGCGTGTGGAAAAGAAAGGAGTGGGCGTGTGGAAAGGAAAGGAGTGGGCGTGTATAAAGGAAAGGAGTGGGCGTGTGGAAAGGAAAGGAGTGGGCGTGTTGAAAGGAAAGGAGTGGGCGTGTGGAAAGGAAAGGAGTGGGTGTGTTGAAAGGAAAGGAGTGGGCGTGTTGAAAGGAAAGGAGTGGGCGTGTGGAAAGGAAAGGAGTGGGTGTGTGGAAAAGAAAGGAGTGGGTGTGTGGAAAGGAAAAGAGTGGGCGTGTTGAAAGGAAAGGAGTGGGCGTGTGGAAAGGAGTGGGCGTGTGGAAAGGAAAGGAGTGGGCGTGTTGAAAGGAAAGGAGTGGGCGTGTTGAAAGGAAAGGAGTGGGCGTGTTGAAGGGAAAGGAGTGGGCGTGTGGAAAGGAAAGGAGTGGGCGTGTGGAAAGGAAAGGAGTGGGCGTGTGGAAAGGAGTGGGCGTGTGGAAAGGAAAGGAGGTGGCGTGTGGAAAAGGAGTGGGCGTGTTGAAAGGAAAGGAGTGGGCGTGTGGAAAGGAAAGGAGTGGGCGTGTATAAAGGAGTGGGCGTGTGGAAAGGAGTGGGCGTGTGGAAAGGAAAGGAGTGGGCGTGTGGAAAGGAAAGAAGTGGGCGTGTGGAAAGGAAAGGAGTGGGCGTGTATAAAGGAGTGGGCGTGTGGAAAGGAAAGGAGTGGGCGTGTGGAAAGGAGTGGGCGTGTGGAAAGGAGTGGGCGTGTGGAAAGGAGTGGGCGTGTGGAAAGGAGTGGGCGTGTGGAAAGGAGTGGGCGTGTGGAAAGGAGTGGGCGTGTGGAAAGGAGTGGGCGTGTGGAAAGGAAAGGAGTGGGCGTGTGGAAAGGAGTGGGCGTGTGGAAAGGAGTGGGCGGTGGAAAGGAAAGGAGTGGGCGTGTGGAAAGGAGTGGGCGTGTGGAAAGGAGTGGGCGTGTGGAAAGGAAAGGAGTGGGCGTGTTGAAAGGAGTGGGCGTGTGGAAAGGAGTGGGCGTGTTGAAAGGAAAGAAGTGGGCGTGTGGAAAGGAGTGGGCGTGTGGAAAGGAAAGGAGTGGGCGTGTTGAAAGGAAAGGAGTGGGCGTGTGGAAAGGAGTGGGCGTGTGGAAAGGAAAGGAGTGGGCGTGTTGAAAGGAAAGGAGTGGGCGTGTTGAAAGGAAAGGAGTGGGCGTGTTGAAAGGAAAGGAGTGGGCGTGTGGAAAGGAAAGGAGTGAGCGTGTGGAAAGGAGTGGGCGTGTGGAAAGGAGTGGGCGTGTGGAAAGGAAAGGAGTGAGCGTGTGGAAAGGAAAGGAGTGGGCGTGTGGAAAGGAAAGGAGTGGGCGTGTGGAAAGGAGTGGGCGTGTGGAAAGGAAAGGAGTGGGCGTGTGGAAAGGAAAGGAGTGAGCGTGTGGAAAGGAAAGGAGTGAGCGTGTGGAAAGGAAAGGAGTGGGCGTGTGGAAAGGAAAGGAGTGAGCGTGTGGAAAGGAAAGGAGTGAGCGTGTGGAAAGGAAAGGAGTGGGCGTGTGGAAAGGAAAGGAGTGGGTGTGTTGAAAGGAAAGGAGTGGGCGTGTTGAAAGGAAAGGAGTGGGCGTGTGGAAAGGAAAGGAGTGGGTGTGTGGAAAAGAAAGGAGTGGGCGTGTTGAAAGGAAAGGAGTGGGCGTGTTGAAAGGAAAGGAGTGGGCGTGTGGAAAGGAGTGGGCGTGTGGAAAGGAAAGGAGTGGGCGTGTTGAAAGGAAAGGAGTGGGCGTGTTGAAAGGAAAGGAGTGGGCGTGTTGAAGGGAAAGGAGTGGGCGTGTGGAAAGGAAAGGAGTGGGCGTGTGGAAAGGAAAGGAGTGGGCGTGTGGAAAGGAGTGGGCGTGTGGAAAGGAAAGGAGTGGGCGTGTGGAAAAGGAGTGGGCGTGTTGAAAGGAAAGGAGTGGGCGTGTGGAAAGGAAAGGAGTGGGCGTGTATAAAGGAGTGGGCGTGTGGAAAGGAGTGGGCGTGTGGAAAGGAAAGGAGTGGGCGTGTGGAAAGGAGTGGGCGTGTGGAAAGGAAAGAAGTGGGCGTGTGGAAAGGAAAGGAGTGGGCGTGTATAAAGGAGTGGGCGTGTGGAAAGGAAAGGAGTGGGCGTGTGGAAAGGAGTGGGCGTGTGGAAAGGAGTGGGCGTGTGGAAAGGAGTGGGCGTGTGGAAAGGAGTGGGCGTGTGGAAAGGAGTGGGCGTGTGGAAAGGAAAGGAGTGGGCGTGTGGAAAGGAAAGGAGTGGGCGTGTGGAAAGGAAAGGAGTGGGCGTGTGGAAAGGAGTGGGCGTGTGGAAAGGAGTGGGCGTGTGGAAAGGAAAGGAGTGGGCGTGTGGAAAGGAAAGGAGTGGGCGTGTGGAAAGGAAAGGAGTGGGCGTGTGGAAAGGAAAGGAGTGGGCGTGTTGAAAGGAGTGGGCGTGTGGAAAGGAGTGGGCGTGTTGAAAGGAAAGAAGTGGGCGTGTGGAAAGGAGTGGGCGTGTTGAAAGGAAAGGAGTGGGCGTGTGGAAAGGAGTGGGCGTGTGGAAAGGAAAGGAGTGGGCGTGTTGAAAGGAAAGGAGTGGGCGTGTTGAAAGGAAAGGAGTGGGCGTGTGGAAAGGAAAGGAGTGGGCGTGTGGAAAGGAGTGGGCGTGTGGAAAGGAGTGGGCGTGTGGAAAGGAAAGGAGTGAGCGTGTGGAAAGGAAAGGAGTGGGCGTGTGGAAAGGAAAGGAGTGGGCGTGTGGAAAGGAGTGGGCGTGTGGAAAGGAAAGGAGTGGGCGTGTGGAAAGGAAAGGAGTGAGCGTGTGGAAAGGAAAGGAGTGAGCGTGTGGAAAGGAAAGGAGTGGGCGTGTGGAAAGGAGTGGGCGTGTGGAAAGGAGTGGGCGTGTGGAAAGGAGTGGGCGTGTGGAAAGGAGTGGGCGTGTGGAAAGGAGTGGGTGTGTGGAAAGGAGTGGGTGTGTATAAAGCGCTCTACTATAGGTTAGAGGGTTTTGATTGAGCAGTATTTATCAATGAACACTTTTCCTCTGCCATACATCAGATACTCTGTCTTCATATGAGGGGGGAACGTGGTTATTGTTTAGTGACATGCAGGTAGAGGCCGAGTGGAGCTGAAAATGTTTTCAAAATTGGATCCATATTCTTATAGATTGTTTAACAGTTGGATTCGGAATGTGTACCTGGATATCGGCAGAGGTAAGGGTGAACATATCAGTGCTGATAAAGATGTTTCACAGGCTGATTATTCAATTTGCACCCAAGAGGGATGACTTGAATAATTCTGAGAGTCAAGCCAGTACATAATATTTCTGATGTTGTCAGACCAGTAGTAGAAGTGTATATTGGTTCATCCCTGGCCTCCTTTTGTGCCTTTGAAGGGGTTTTCTTATTCCAAATGAATGAGGGAATAACGATCTAGATTGTCGAAGAAGGATTTAGAAAAACTGGAACACAATGAAATAGGTGGACAAACCACAACATTCATTTTCACAATATTTACGCGTGCAGATAGCGAATGAGGGAGAAGCAACCAACGCTCAAAGTCAAGTTTAGTATGTTCTAGTTGCTTTGTAAAGTTTGCATTTAGGAGGTCTTTAAAATGGCGGGAACTGAAACACCCACATTTGTGAATTTGCTTGTGACCCATTTGAGTGGAAGTGTAGCCAAACTGTTGGCTCCATCACACAGGAGAATACAAAACATTTCACATTTATGCAGATTCAGTTTATACCCAGATATTTTCACAAAGGTTTCAAGAGTATTCAAAACCATTGGTGCCGATAACAGTGGATCAGAGATAAATAAAAGTATATCATCAGCATAAAGTGAGATTTTGTGTTGGAGACCTCCTCTTATCGCCCCTTCCACTACCTCACTGCTACGTAGAGCGATGGCTAGTTAGTGGCTCTATGGCTTTAGAAAAAAGGAATGGAGACATAGAACAGCCCTGCCTAGTGGCTATAAGGCTTTAGAAAAAGGAATGGAGACATCGAACAGCCCTGCCTAGTGGCTCTATTGGTTTAGAAAAAGGAATGGAGACATCGAACAGCCCTGCCTAGTGAAACGTTGTAAAGGAAATTATTCAGAAAGGATGCTGTTAGTTCAAATTGAAGCCAGTGGAGATTTGTATATTACTTTAACCCATGAAATAAATGCATCTCCAAAACCAAAGGCATTTAATGCTTGGAATAAATAATCCCATGCTATATGGTCAAATGCTTTTTCTGCATCCATCGAAATAACAATTTATGAGTTTGCAGAGAGTGGAGTATATATATATATAATATTAAAATCGGTGTCAAAAAAATAATAATCAGGTTGATTATAGAAGGTAAGGCAGTCTCAAGGCGAAGTGCTAGGATTTTAGAAGCAAAATAGGCCTGTAGGAGGTACACTCAAGGGGATCCTTATCTTTCTTTAGAATGATTGATATAGTGGCTTGGTAAAAAGTCTGGGGTAGAGATTTCGTAACAAAGGAGTGGGAGAAGGCTGAGGCTAAAATCAACATGAGCTGTTTAGAAAATATCTTAAAAAATTCAGCTGGGGGCCTCCCGAGTGGCGCTAAGGTCTAAGACACTCCATCGCAGTGCTAGCTGTGCCAATACATATTCTGTATGTATTGGCACAGCTCTGTCGGCAGGGATGTCCTTGTCCCATCGTGCACTAGCGACTCCTGTGGCGGGCCGGGCGCAGTGCACGCTAACACGGTCGCCAGGTATACGGTGTTTCCTCCGACACATTGGTGCGGCTGGCTTCCGGGTTAAGTGGGCATTGGGTCAAAGAGCAGTGCGGCTTGGTTGGGTCGTGTTTCGGAGGACGCACAGCTCTCGACCTTCGCCTCTCCCAAGTCCATACGGGAGTTGCAGCGATGAGACAAGACTGTAACTACTGTTAGGTTCTTCTTTTTCAGAGTAAATAACTCACGGACACCAAGTTTATTTCTTCCCAAAGAGTTGACACAGCTGCATTCAGGCAAAAAAACATTTCACACAAGCACTGCTATTTAACCCTTTCTCCTAGGCTGAGTCTCCTCCTCCACAACTGAACAGCCAATGTATCTCTGTTGCTAGACAGAACCTTAGTGATATCTGTTCTTCCTCACTTCATCTGACCTGACCTCTGCCCCAAAGTGCTCACTCCTCCCCAACTCAAGGCTGTTGGTTATTGATACCAGACGGTGCCTCTTCTCCTCCCAGAGGATCCCTGATGGCTAACAATAACATATCCTGACATAATGTAAACGTTATACATTAACCTGTCTCCCTCAGTGACATATCCTGACATAATGTAAACGTTATACATTACCCTATGTCAGGATATGTCACTGAGGGAGACAGGGTAATATATAATGTTTACATTATGTCAGGATATGTCACTGAGGGAGACAGGTTAATGTATAATGTTTACATTCTCTCCCTCAGTGACATTGTTAGGTTCTAAGATCTCCCGTCTCCCCTTATCAATGCCTGCCACATGTAATCACTTCCCTGCACTCAACACATTCCAAGCTTAGTTGCACCCACTATATACCTTCCTCCTATAACCTTTAACTTCTGGTGTAGACCCTCTAAACCTCAGCACTCCATCAGTGACATGAATAAGTAGATTTCATATTCTCAGAACCCAACACTACCAATTAGACACCACGAAATTGGGGAGAGAAATACAAATAAAGATTCAGCTGAGACTTCTGTTTTTAAGCATGAGGATGAGTCGTATATCACTGTTATTTTTACAAATAATTGTACATTTCCAGTTGATACAGATGATTGATGATGGGTGTACTGTTGCTGATATTGGCTAGTAGGTAGCTACTTCCCACGCCGTTGCCGGATAGTAGTGTTAGTCAAGCGGGAGTGAAGGGCACTGTGTCCCGGTGTTGTTGCCGTTCATGCCCTCCCCATTGAGTAGTAGACTGTATGTATGTATGTATGTATCAAGGTGACATCTAGATGGTTTTAGTTATTTCTTGTGTAGGCTGCTATCCTACTTGAAATTAGGCTCTAGAATGTCAGCCCAGGCACCAGCCCTGCAGTCATCTCTCCATGCTATCTAAGTACGAGTGAGATTTGTCTGTACAGCCGCTTCGTCCCCAGTATCCAAGAAGGACAGTCATGCTCTTTAACACCGCCTCAGGCTGTCACTCTGTCAAACAGAATGTCAGTGTAAAGAGGGCTTATAACTCCCTAATTTGATTTGATTTGATTTATTAGGATCCCCATTAGCCAACACCAATGGCAACAGCTAGTCTTACTGGGGTCTGACACATAACGAAAAAGACATTAGACAAAATCATTTACAATTTACATACATTTAAAAACATTAACATGCAGTGTGTGTGTGTGTGTGTGTGTGTGTGTGTGTGTGTGTGTGTGTGTCTATCAGTTACAAATACATGTCAGTACACACACACAACAAGTGGGTCACATGGGGGAGAGACGTTGTGCCGTGAGGTGTTGCTTTATTAGGTTTTTTAAAACCCTGTCAAACAATGTCAGTGTAAAGACTGAGCCTCCCTGTACACCAGTCTCACTGCCTGGACTCACTAGGTGTGGATGGAACGGGTTATTACCACTAGCTATAACACCCTGCACACAGGAAAACATACACTCACAAAGATACAGACAGAAACACAAACACACATGAACTTCCCCTTAAACTGGAAACGGATGTTATTCACCTACACAATACCTGCTGTCCTCTCCCTGGCCAATGGAGAACCAGAACACTTCCCGAAATTCATAAACAACATCAAACTCATTGCTCTCCACTGACACTTAATATGCTTCAGATAATGGTAGGGCCTTAGCCACAGTCTAACAGCAAGCAGGGTAGATTGTTAAATAGGATTTACTTCACTACAGCAGCTACTGTGCTGCTAAGGATAGCAGACTTGTTTACATTGAATAGAGAGCGGGCAAACCAGGCAAACCCTCTCTCTGATACACAATAACACACACACACACACTGGCTGTAAACAATGGATGAGAGGGTTGATCTGTTTAGTAAGTTGACCCTACCTTCCCTGACCTGACAGCACAACCACATTATAAACACCTCTGTTCATACTGTACATTCTGCACATTTCCTGAGAGAAACAGAGGGTCTGTTAGACAGGAGCACAACAGAACAGACCACATTTCCTGAGAGAAACAGAGGGTCTGTTAGACAGGAGCACAACAGAACAGACCACATTTCCTGAGAGAAACAGAGGGTCTGTTAGACAGGAGCACAACAGAACAGACCACATTTCCTGAGAGAAACAGCCTTCCTCAGATGACAGGCTCATCACTGAGACACCCCACTCAGAACTATGTGCTGGCTACTTGATAGTTAAGGATTGTATTGAATGTCTGATACAACAACTGCCTGACAACAGGGGGCTGACCAGTGGCCACAGTAAGAAACAAACTAAAAGTGTCTCTCTTCTCATGATTTGCAATGACTGCAGATTCAAGAAACTCAAGCTAAAAAGACAAAGTCCGGTTTAAAAGGCCATCTCCAATCCTCCTTTATTCAAAGGGTATTGAATAGGTATTGGAAGGTTTATTTGGGAGCAAGCACACGCAGATGAGCAGTTGGATGATGCGTACAAGCTGGCACACAGCGATGCCGCCTCTGGAAGGCTACAATCTATTTCTATGGGCTGACTACTTCACCTGGAAAAGGATTCCTGCTGACTCAAGCTGTTTGATCAACACCACTAATTCAATTAGCAGCCCCCGCTCTGGCAGTGAGATGCACACACACACACACACACACACACACACACACACACACACACACACACACACACACACACACACACACACACACACGACAGGTGGAGGATAGGGGGTTGGAAGAAAATAACCTCCTACCATAGACAGGTCAAGACAGGTCAGGACACAGCAGACTGTTTTCTCATGCTCTACATGTGACACACATACACACACATCAGGGGGTCACAGGTCAATCTCATTCTCAGGTTCAGTCACCTGAGCTGTGTGTGGGTGTGAGAGCATCCATCTCCTGCAGTGGCATTTCCATATCAAAGGCATTCCACCCATCTGAATCTGGCATGAATCCAATACAGATTGAAACACCTAAGACACGGCGGCAGCGGCACCTCTCTCTTCTCGCTCTCTCTCTGTGTGTGTGTGTGTGTGTGTGTATATAAACACAGCATTCATTCAACTCTGCTTCACTTGCCTCACTAATCCAGTGATTCTTCCCTCCCCCCAAGGCTATAAAGATCAATACACAGCATATTGGACAGAATAGTGTTGCTATAGAGGCTGCCTGGTAGGGAAGGAGATATTAAAAACATAAAGCCAGTGAAATGTAGACACACTAATAACACTGAGTACCATAAGAACAGTTTAACTGGGCATTGAGCCCTAAAAACACAAGAAAGAGTCTTGACACCCACCATCTCAGATTGTTCTGAAAATGTTTCTGTTAGAAACAGATAAGATTAGCATTCCTGAAACATTATTTTGTTTAAAATGTAATTTGATCTCTGAGAAATTAAGTTAATTGATTGCACCCAAACTGGCCATTTTAATTTATAGGATTTATATACTATTCAATAAATATATTACCTACAGTAACATCTGATTTGGACCAAGCGTTTTTTTCAAACAATGAGTTAAACATGAGGAATCCAAAGAAATGTTCAAAAGCCACCCACGGATGCCCCCACGCCCCAAGCCCCACACCAATCCCACCCAAACAGCCAGTATAGAGTATCAGTTCTCTGACAAGTAGCGTTACTTAGTTTGTAAACAACATCTCATTCTCAACCACACACTAGCACAACAACCTGCTGAGCCACTGTCAGCGACGTGCTTTGTTATCAGGAGAAGATTTTGCATTTCAAAAGCCACTGCCTTCAAAGAAGAGTCTGGTCAGTGATATTGGACTGCCTGTGTACATCTCTTCCTATGTGGCCTTCTTTCTGAAGAAAACCTGAACATCAGTGATGAGGTTGTCAAGTGGGACTGAACACACACTGGAGCCTCCCGAGTGGTGCAGCGGTCTAACGCCCTGCATATCAGTGCTAGAGGTGTCACTACAGACCCTGGTTCGATCCCGGGCTGTATCACAACCAGTCGTGATCGGGAGTCCCATAGGACGGGTTAGGGGAGGATTTGGCCGGGGTAGGTCGCCATTGTAAATAAGAATTTGTTCTTAACTGACTTGCCTAGTTGAACAAAGGTAAAAAATAAATAATAATAAAACAAACAAATGCGTGTGCATACACATGCAGATCAGTCTCTCTCAGTTGCTCTTTAACCACTGGCCCAGAGTCAGATACACTATATATACACAAAACTATGTGGACAGCCCTTCAAATTAGTGGATTTCTGCTATTTCAGCCACACCCGTTGCTGACAGGTGTATAAAATCGAGCACACAGACAAACATCTCCATAGACAAACGTTGGCAGTAGAATGGCCTTTCTGAAGAGCTCAATGACTTTCAACGTGACACCGTCATAGAATGCCACCTTTACAACCAGTCAGTTTGTAAAATTTCTGCCCTGCTAGAGCTGCCCCGGTCAACTGTAAGTGCTGTTATTGTGAAGTGGAAACGTCTGGGAGCAACAACGGCTCAGCCACGAAGTGGTAGGCCACACAAGCTCACAGAATGGAACCGCCTAGTGCTGAAGCGCGTAACGCGTAAAACTTGTCTGTCCTCGGTTGCAACACTCACTAACGAGTTCCAAACTGCCTCGGGAAGCAACGGCAGCACAAGAACTGTTCGTCGGGAGCTTCATGAAATAGATTTGGATGGCCGAGCAGCCGCACACAAGCCTAATATCACCGTGTGCAATGCCAAGCGTCGGATGGAGTGGTGTAAAGCTCACCGCCATCGGAATCTGGAGCAGTGGAAACGTATTCTCTGGAGTGATGAATCACACTTCACCATCTGGCAGTCTGACGGCCAAATCTAGGTTTAGCGGATGTCAGAAGGCCACTACCTGTCCGAATGCATAGTGCCAACTATAAAGTTTAGTGGAAGAGAAATAATGGTCTGTGGCTGTTTTTCATGGTTTGAGCTAGGCCCCTTAGTTCCAGTGAAGGGAAATCTTAACCCTACTGCATACAATGACATTCTAGACAACTCTCTGCTTCCAACTTTGTGGCAACAGTTTGGGGAAGGCCCTTCCCTGTTTCAGCATGACAATGCCCCGTGCACAAAGCGAAGTCCATTCAGAAATGGTTTTCGAGATCGGTGTAGAAGAACTTGACTGGCCTGCACAGAGCCCTGACCTCAAGCCCATCGAACACCTTTGGGATGAATTGGCCGTAGAATGGCTTGAAAGAGCCACTAACCTAGCTAAGCAGCTAACGTTAGCCATCAAGCTAATGACGTTAGTCCCAGATTAGTTTTCCAACGGAGCCTTCTTTGTCTGGGGAATAAATGAACGGTTCCAGCGCTGTACGAGCTGTATCTACTACGCTTTGTTTCGGGACAAACTGGATCACTCAGACTTCCAATGTGGCAATTGATTGCTTGTCTGAGGATTATAGGCTTGAGGTGGCTTCCTTGATCATGCAGGTCACCAGCCTACGTAAGAAACTGGGGAAAACGCAGAGTGGAATGTTTACCTTTTCTACGCCGGTGGCTGGAAAGCATTTGCGCATGTTAGATGCATCTCCGTCTTGTCGTTTGTCGTTATCCGACTGGCCGCTGTTGCCCGGAGTTCTTTCGCCAGGGGAGCCATCTCCTGCCTCTCCTCCCCTATCTGATAGTGGAGTCTAAGGAGCACAGCAAGAGGAGCATGGCAATCAACGATGGTCGCATGTCACGAGCCGTGGAAGACGAAGACAGCAGCCTCCCGCAAAGCAGTCTACAATGTCAACGAGAGGGCCGGAGCGAATACAAACAACGAATAGTTTTGCCGCCTGATCAACCTGCACCTTGGTCGCTGGGGGTACCTGTGTCTGGAGCCTGATCAACCTGCACCTTGGTCGCTGGGGGTACCTGTGTCTGGAGCCTGATCAACCTGCACCTTGGTCGCTGGGGGTACCTGTGTCTGGAGCCTGATCAACCTGCACCTTGGTCGCTGGGGGTACCTGTGTCTGGAGCCTGATCAACCTGCACCTTGGTCGCTGGGGGTACCTGTGTCTGGAGCCTGATCTTCCTGCACCTTCGTCGCTGGGGGTACCTGTGTCTGGAGCCTGATCAACCTGCATCTTCGTCGCTGGGTGTATCTGTGTCTGGAGCCTGATCAACCTGCACCTTCGTCGCTGGGGGTACCTGTGTCTGCGGCTGCTGTGCCTACTCCTAATCCTTCCCTATGATTTCGAAGTTGACGTCAGCAACCTTCCGTCCCTGCTCTGGATTGAGCGGGGCTTCTTCATCTGTCGGAGGCATGCACCATCCTGTGAAGCGTGGGAGTGGGTGGATTTACTCGTCCTTCTCGCCAGCCGTGATTTTGGGCATCTCCATGGTAAGAAATGCGACTGTTCCTGGTGCAAAAACAATGTCCTATCTCATGAGCTTAAGTAAATTACATTACTAAGCTGCTCCCGAATGTCCTACGCCAGGACATGGACATTGATTCTATTGTAGTCCATGTGGGTTTTAATGACATTATGAAGGGCAGCTCTGAACAACTGAAACTGAATTTCAAAGAGCTGAATGACTCTCTGCTACACACTAATAAAAGACCCACCATATCGTGGCCCTGTGCCCTCTCTGAATCGTGGCATTGAACGCTTTAGCAAGATTCTTTCTCTTCACAACTGGCTACGTGATTATTGCAGCTCAATGGGTGTAACTTGTTTTGACAATTTCGATACCTTTTGGAAACAAAACACGTTTTATAAGGAGGTTTGGATCCTCCCAAATCATTTGGGTTCCTGGATCCTTTCACAGCATTATAAGGCTGCGTTGAGACAATGGCTTATCAATGACCCAAGCCCAACTCAGCTAATCCCCACCATTGTGTCGCTGAGTCATCACAAGGCTTTAGCTTTTGTACATTACATCAGGGGCATTGGTAGACACAATGTAAATAACCTAATTTATGTCCCTCAAACTGCCCTGAATGCCTCAGCTGATCCTACAGCTATTGTATGCAGTAATCATGTGCCTATGAACCAGATGTATGCTGTTAGCTCTAAGGCGGTGTGCCCTAGTAGGAAGTCCACCGTGTGCAGCTCACCCTGCACTAACATAAATAACATAAGAATATCTACTTCTGTTAAGCTTCCCAGTAAAGCAATGAAAACAAGTAAGCATCCCAGAAAAGTGCTCAAAATAGCCCACGTCAACATATGTAGCTCAAGAAACGAAATGAATAACTTGCTAACAGATTACGTTCTTATTCTGACCATCTCTGAAACTCACTTAGATAATACCTTTGATGATACAGTGGTAGTAACACAAGGTTAAAATATTTACAGAAAATACAGAAATGCCAGTGGTGGAGGTGCTGCTGGTTATATTCTGAACCAGATGTCTGTAAAGATTATAGAGGATCTCATGTTAAATACTGTTGAAGTAATACGGCTACAGGTTCATCTGCCTCACCTAAAGCCCATTATGGTGGGAAGCTGCTATAGACCACCAAGTGCTAACAGTCAGTATCTGGATAACGTGTGAAATGCTTGATAATGTATGTGATATCAACAGAGAGGGATATTTTCTGGGGGATTTAAATATTGACAGGCTTTCATCAAGCTGCCAACTCAAGAAAAAGCTTCAAAGTTTAACCAGTGCCTGCAACCTGGTTCAGGTTATCAGTCAACCTACAAGGGTAGTTACAAACAGCACAGGAATGAAATCATCAACATCTATTGATCAAATCTGTACTAATGCTTCAGAAATTAGCTTGAAAGCAGTATCCAGATCCATTGGACGTAGTGATCACAATATAGTAGCAATATCTAGGAAAACCAAAGTTCCAAAGGCTGGGCCTAATATAGTGTATAAGAGGTCATACAAGAAGTTTCGTAGTGATTTGTATGTTGTTGATGTAAAGAATATTTGTATATATACACTGTTCAGTCGTGTGGTCAGGTGCCACAAAGAGGGACTTAGGAATTGCAATTGGCGCAGAACAGGGCAGCACGGCTGGTTCAGAACAGGGCAGCACGGCTGGCTCAGAACAGGACAGCACGGCTGGCTCAGAACAGGGCAGCACGGCTGGCTCAGAACAGGGCAGCACGGCTGGCTCAGAACAGGGCAGCACGGCTGGCTCAGAACAGGGCAGCACGGCTGGCTCAGAACAGGGCAGCACGGCTGGCTCAGAACAGGGCAGCACGGCTGGCCCTTGGATGTACACAGAGAGAAACATTAATAATATGCATGTCAATCTCTCCTGGCTGAAAGTGGAGGAGAGATTGACTTCATCACTACTTTTATTTGTGAGAGGCATTGACATGTTGAAAGCACAGAGCTGTCTGTTTAAATGACTAGCACACAGCTCAGACAGACATGCATATGCCACAAGACATGCCACCAGAGGTCTCTTCACAGTCCCCAAGTTCAGAACAGACTATGTGAGGCGCACAGAACTACATAGAGCCATGACTACATGGAACTCTATTCCACATCCACAAGCAGAAGAATCAGATTTTTTTTAAACTGATAAAAATACACCTTATAGAACAGCGGGGACTGTGAGCCAACACAAAAATAGGCGGAGACACATGCATACACACACACACACGTACACATGGATTTTGTGTTGTAGACATGTGGTAGTGGAGTAGGGGCCTGAGGGCAGACACTTAGTGTGTTGTGAAATCTGTTATGAATGTATTGTAATGTTTTTAAAATTGTGTAACTGCAGCAGCTAATGGGGTTCCATAATAAATACAAATAGGAACGCTGACTGGGAGCCAGGCCTAATCGCCCAACATCAGTGGCAGACCTCACTAATGCTCGTGGCTGAATGGAAGCAAGTCCCCGCAGCAGTGTTCCAACCTCTAGTGGAAAGCCTTCCCAGAAGAGTGGAGGCTGTTATAGCAGCAAAGAAAAGGGGACCAACTCCATATTAATGCCCATGATTTTGGAATGAGATGTTCGACGAGCAGGTGTCCACATACTTTTGGCTATGTAGTGTATTATCAATGAAGCTTAACATTAGGACCAGGGTTGAGTAATCTGATCCTAAATCTGTTTGTAGGTGGCAACCTCCAACTCAATCTCTCCCCTGAGCATCGGTAAACAGAGGGCAGCTGCAGCTGTCATGGCGAACCGGTGGAAAATCAGCCCCCTGACATTGCACTGCAGTAATTACATTTGGGAGAGGAGAAGAGTGGAGAGGCAGGAAACCCTGGCTACCAGAGGTTGTCTGGACTACCTAATGTGTGTTGTGGGCCTGGAGCCCCATGGACTCCCGGGCCTCCAGCCTACTCACGCAGACCTGCTAAAGCCCCTGTCTAATCATGCTGGGAATCACTACACTGACTGACTGCCATAGTGGAGAGATGGGAGATGGTTTTCTGCTGCACCAGGCCTTGATTATTACACAGTTATTGAGGTCTTTCTTTATCAGGAATCCAAAAGGGCCAACTCTCATCAACCACCTACTCCTTCACACCTGCTGAGTATGGGGCCCAGGCTGGCATGGCATCTCTTTCTGTTTATCTCAATTACTCTTTCTCTCTCTCCCTCACTTGCTCTCTGTATGTCAGTACCCTCCTTTCTTCTCTCCCTCAATATTTCTCTTACTCTCTCTCTCTCCCTTCCTCCATCCCTCTTTCTTCACCATTCAGTCCCTCCCTCCCTTCCCGATCCTCCTCGCTCGCCATGTCCTTTAGTTAGGGTGATGTATGGTAGCTCGTTAGCTTTGTATCAGCCCACCTCAGATGCACACAGATGACAGGATCTGCTAAATATCAGCATCTTAACTCTTCCAACACCACCAAACGACAAGGAGAAAGAGGAGGAGAATATTCCCTCCATTCCACTCATCTCTTTGTTGGCTGCTGAAACAAAATTAATTAATCACCTCTCCTTATATTGAATGAGGCATTTGCACAGATCATTCATGTATTATGGATGTTTGTGGTATCAGTGTAACAAAATATTTTGACTGGTGCGATACAGAAAAACCCAACACAGAGGAACAGTAGAGTATTAGCTCATTTTCCTCCCAACTTGGTTCTTTCTAGAGAAAGGAGTTGGTTCATTTCATTATCAGGTCTAGTTTGGGCTGTAAGAGAGTGACTTTCTCCCTGCTAATGATGTGAGCAGTAGTGAACCTGCTGGCTTACATCTGAGCTAAGCTGCCGGTCTGCACACAGCCTGGTGGGGCTGAGACAGGAGTGCACCATGAGGTGTCTACTGGGTCTGCAATTAAACTACTAAGCTGTCTGTCTGTGGAGCGATTATCTGCCTATATGAGCAGTTAAAGGGATAATCCACATCCAGAAATAAAAATCAGGAAACTCCTGTCAATTTGGAGAAAGACTACGTTCTGTCAATGGATAAAATAAACAATTCCATGATTTAACTTCTGAGTGGTCCGTCTGTGAAAAGCAGGAAATCGTCTAGGAACGCGTCATAGCTACATCATTCTCATCACTGGAGATAGGGGATAACACATTATCACATTTTAGAATGCTTTTAAAACTATTACCAGCACCCCAGATCAGCCAATAGATGGTATGGGCGTGTCTAGAACACATCCATTTGTTTATATCATTATGACAAAGTAAATATTTCGCTTAATGTACTCAATCTAAACAGTGTACCAAATTATTCAACTCAGTTTCTCCTTCAAGTACCATGTCGCAATTCGCCCTGTGTGTCTGTGGGAAACAGAGATATTACAGAAAGGAGGAGATAGGAATCCCATTGGGCAATGAATGGAGAAATGCCCCACCCAACTGACTGTCGACCCATCTCATTCACATTGTCATGCTGCATCATGCAGGCGCTAAGCTAATCGTCACGCAATCCCTTTCAAAGTCAGGGTATGAGTAGAGAAACCTGCCTATTTTCCTCTAAAGTACGTAATCTCACAATTCCAAAGCTAAACGATATTACAGAGAACAAGTTAATTATCTCACATCTTGGAAAATATTTGCAGTGTTGTACTTCTTGTTCACGAAATCCATGCTAAAGTTCATTTTTTGAGTTAGTGCTTTTTTGACTACCATTCACTCCTTGAAGGAGAGCTCTCCTTGTCCCAGAATCACCCAGAATGCACCGTATGACCCATTGACGACTTATGTGCAACGTACACAAGGTGCGTTAATATGATTGTAATGGAGTTTCCCATCACCTCAAAAGTATCTCTGTGGGAAAGCAACGTAACGTTGCTCTCGCTCTGGGCAGAGACGCCGTTTATAGCAAAAATATTAAACGCTGTTTATAGCTCAGTGGCAGAGACGAACTGCAAGATGAACTCAGTGCAGTTTGTTTAGGTGGTTTTAAGCTAACTAGCTACTTCACATGCTGATATTGACTTAGGTATTATTGTGTACAGCTATGTTTTCTAGCTAGCTACCTAGCTAGCTAGCTAGCCAGCCAACCCAGAGAGAAAGAGCATTTCATTGAGGGTTTTGTAATAGACTTGAACTGCAACAGATTTCCCAAAATTATTTTCACATGTTTCTACCAACCTTGTTATAACAACAAAATCAAATATTTGTTCACAAAAAAATATTGTTTTCACATATTAGTGTTATTTAACACTATTGAACACTGTTAATCATAGGAATTAGTGGTTTGGGGTAGATTACCCCTTTAACCAAGGCCATAAAGCTAGAAAAAGAGAGCTCTTCTCCTCAGTATCCTCTCCCCTTCTCTCCACTCCCCTCCTCTTCCCTTCTCTCCCCTCCCCCCTCTATTCTCTTCCATCCCATCCTCTCCTCCTCTTCTCGCTCTAGACAGCCCAGAGCCCAACATATGCTCCTCACTGAGGGAGAGCAAGCCTGCAAACCAAATTAAACTCACCACATTCACCATAAACAACAATACCCTGCGGTAGGCAGGCTTGGCTAGACTCCATTCCCAAACACACACACACACTTCAGTCCATGTGTTCCAAGTTTTGGACAATTTACTCACTCCATATTTTAAGTTGCAACCAAAAATTACGGAACGCACACACACATATATACACACACCGATCTGTCTCCATTTAAATGACAAACAGAGCAGCAGTGAATATTTCCAGAAGTCTGAAAGTAAAAGGATATAGATGGTTGAAGGCTGCCGTCTCTTCACTAATTTACTCTCTCATCCACAGTCATCCTCTGGTAGCACTGGCTCCGAGGCGTCTAAGCTTCATACAGCTAGGTATTCCATATGTTTGTCTAGGCCTCCCCTTGGTTAGTGAATTTATTTTTCTCATGTTAGGAATATGATGAAAAGTTGTCTACTTTACACAGTGGCAAGAAAAAGTATGTGAACCCTTTGGAAAAACCTGGATTTCTGCATAAATTGGTCATACAATTTGATCTGAACTTCATCTAGGTCACAACAATAGACAAACACAGTCTACTAAAACTAATAACACACAAACAATTATACGTTTTCATTGAACACACCGTGTGAACATTCACAGTGCAGGGTGGGAAAAGTATGTGAACCTTTGGATTTAATAACTGGTTGACCCTCCTTTGGCAGCAATAACCTCAACCAAATGTTTTCTGTAGTTGCGGATCAGACCTGCACAACAGTCAGGAGGAATTTTGGACCTGTCACGTCCTGGCCAGTATAAGGGTTAATTGTTTCTTGTCTAGCGTGTATGAGCCTAAGACTGTTCGGTGATCGTGAGTTTGTTTTGGAGTTCATTTTGAGTTTAATAAATGTTCAAGATGAACAAACACAGTCCTGCTGCATTTTGGTCCTCCTTCACCAACGATAACCGTGACAGAATCTCCCACCACAAAAGGACCAAGCAGCAGAGGAAGGAGCAACAGGTGGACTGTAAGGAGCAGAGAGAATTTTAATTGGACAAACGGGAGAAATGGACATGGGAGCAAGTTATAGCCGGAGAGGGCCCATGGAAAAAAATTGAACAAAGACCGGGAATGCTACCGAGGAACACGACTGGCGATTATACCCGAGAGGCAGCCCCAGTAAAAAAAAATGGGGGGGGGCATATGGGTAGTTTGGCGGGGCAAGTTTGGAGCCCCAGGCCAAATCCCCGGACTGTTTCTCGGAAGCCAGTTAATGGACAGGTCTCGTGCTTCGGGGTAATGGGTATTATGGCGAGGCCAAGTGTATTTAGGCCGGTACGCGCTATACCAGCGCCCCGCAGTTACCAGGGGGTAGTGGGCATTCAGCCAGAAAAGGCGATGCCAGGTTTAAGCTCGAGACCGCCAGTAAGCCTCCACGGTCCTATATATCCTGTTCCCGCTCCACGCACTAGCCTAGAGGTGCGTGTTCCCAGTCTGGCACGTCCAGTACCAGCACCACGCACCAGGTTTCAAGTGCGTCAGCCCAATCCGGCTCGTCCTGTTCCCGCTCCCCGCACTAGCCTGGAGGTGCGTGTTCCCAGGCTGATAACCCCAGTACCAGCACCACGCACCAGGCTTCCAGTGCGTCGGCTCAGTCAGGAGTCGCCCGTCAGTCAGGAGTCGCCCGTCAGTCAGGAGTCGCCAGAGCCGCCCGTCAGTCAGGAGCTGGCAGAATGGCCCGACTGCCCGGAGATGCCAGAGTGGCCCGACTGCCCGGAGATGCCAGAGTGGCCCGACTGCCCGGGGATGCCAGAGTGGCCCGACTGCCCGGAGATGCCAGAGTGGCCCGACTGGCCGGAGATGCCAGAGTGGCCCGACTGGCCGGAGATGCCAGAGTGGCCCGACTGCCCGGAGATGCCAGAGTGGCCCGACTGCCCGGAGATGCCAGAGTGGCCCGAATGCCCGGAGATGCCAGAGTGGCCCGACTGCCCGGAGATGCCAGAGTGGCCCGACTGCCCGGAGATGCCAGAGTGGCCCGACTGCCCGGAGATGCCAGAGTGGCCCGACTGCCCGGAGATGCCAGAGTGGCCCGAATGCCCGGAGATGCCAGAGTGGCCCGACTGCCCGGAGATGCCAGAGTGGCCCGACTGCCCGGAGATGCCAGAGTGGCGCATCGGCCAGGATCAGCCAGAGTGGCCCGTCGGCCAGGATCAGCCAGAGTGGCCCGTCGGCCAGGATCAGCCAGAGTGGCCCGTCGGCCAGGATCAGCCAGAGTGGCCCATCTGCCCAGAGTCTGCTGATGACCAAAAATCAAGGGAGTCTAGCAGCAACCCTAAACTGAGTAAGCCTGACATTTCAGAACTTAAAGTAATTAACGGTTTAATTGATGAGTCTGCATACAGGGTGGAGAGGAGGAGGTCTGCCCATGATCCAGAGCAGGGGGAGTCTGCCTACGGTCCGAGGCTGATCGGGTCGGTCGGCACTCTGGAGGACAATAGGCCGGAGCCTGAACCACCACCTGCATAGGTGGGTTGGGGGGAGGGGGGGTGTAGCACAAGTGCCGTCGGTGACGGCAGCCACCCTCCCTTTAGTTTAGGGGGATTTCATTTTGAGTTTAATAAAATGTTCAAGATGAACAAACACAGTCCTGCTGCATTTTGTCCACCTTTACCAGCGATAACCGTGACAGGACCATTCCTCTTTACAAAACTGTTTCAGTTAAGCAATATTCTTGGGATGTCTGGTGTGACCTGCTCTCTTGAGGTCATGCCACAGCATCTCAATCGGGTTGAGGTCAGGACTAGGCCACTCCAGAAGGCGTATTTTCTTCTGTTGAAGCCATTCTGTTGTTGATTTACTTCTGCGTTTTGGGTCGTTGTCCTGTTGCATCACCAAACTTCTGTTGAGCTTCAATTGGCGGACAGATACCCTAACATTCTCCTGCAAAATGTCTTGATAAATTTGGGAATTCATTTTTACGTCGATGATAGCAAGCTGTCCAGGTCCTGAGGCAGCTCCAAACCATGATGCTCCCTCCGCCATACTTTACAGTTGGGATTAGGTTTTGATGTTGGTGTGCTGTGCCTTTTTTTCTACACACACAGTGTTGTGTGTTCCTTCCAAACAACTCAACTGTAGTTTCATCGTCCACAGAATATTTTGGAACATCCAGGTGCACTTTTGCAAACAGATGTGCAGCAATGTTTGTTTTGGACAGCAGTGGCTTCTTCCGTGGTGTCCTCCCATGAACACAATTATTGTTTAGTGTTTTACGACACATAAAACTCATCAACAGAGATGTTAGCATGTTCCAGAGATTTCTGTAAGTCTTTAGCTGAAATTCTAGCATTCTTCTTAACCTCATTGAGCATTCTGCGCTGTGCTCTTGCAGTCATCTTTGCAGGACAGCCACTCCTAGGGAGAGTAGCAACAGTGCTGAACTTTCTCCATTTATAGACAATTTGTCTTACCGTGGACTGATGAACATCAAGGCTTTTAGAGATACTTTTGTAACCCTTTCCAGCTTTATGCAAGTGAACAATTCTTAGCTTTAGAAGTCATTAGCCTAGGGGTTCACATACTTTTTCCAACTTACACTTTAAATTATGTATTCAATATAGACAAGAGAAATAAAATAATTTGTGTGTTACTAGTTTAAGCACACTGTGTTTGTCTATTGTTGTGACTTAGATGAAGATCAGATGGAATTTGATGACCAATTTATGTAGAAATCCAGGTAATTCCAAAGGGTTCACATACTTTTTCTTGCCATTGTAATTAAATACACCTTAGCCTATTTGATGGTGCTAAATAAGTAGCAATAACAATAATACATTGCTGAGAGCTAATAGGAATCATTTGATCACTTGGGCTAAATGCTAGTTACTCTAAACTCGTATATATTTGATCTTAAAACCACTTAGTACTTATAAATCCAAAAAGAAACCAACAGCAAGTATCCCAATGAGGATTTGGTACAGTCCGTATAACCAGTTGTAAGTATATTTTGTGCAAAACTATGGAACAAACTCTCCACCCCGTTGCTTTGTGTGTAAGATAATCACTGTAGTGCATGCTGGTCCTTTGGGAGTTGCAATGAAAAAGCTTCATTAAGAATTTGGATCCCTTATTGGGCTTATCATGTTCAGTGGGCCTAATGAGGGCATATGTTCAGTGGACCTAATGAGGGCATATGTTCAGTGGGACTAATGAGGGCTTATGTTCAGTGGGCCTAATGAGGGCTTATGTTCAGTGGGCCTAATGAGGGCATATGTTCAGTGGGACTAATGAGGGCTTATGTTCAGTGGGCCTAATGGGGGCATATGTTCAGTGGGCCTAGTGAGGGCATATGTTCAGTGGGCCTAATGAGGGCATATGTTCAGTGGGCCTAATGAGGGCATATGTTCAGTGGGCCTAATGAGGGCATATGTTCAGTGGGCCTAATGAGGGCATATGTTCAGTGGTACTAATGAGGGCATATGTTCAGTGGGACTAATGAGGGCTTATGTTCAGTGGGCCTAATGGGGGCATATGTTCAGTGGGCCTAGTGAGGGCATATGTTCAGTGGGCCTAATGAGGGCATATGTTCAGTGGGCCTAATGAGGGCATATGTTCAGTGGGCCTAATGAGGGCATATGTTCAGTGGGCCTAATGAGGGCATATGTTCAGTGGGCCTAATGAGGGCATATGTTCAGTGGTACTAATGAGGGCATATGTTCAGTGGGCCTAATGAGGGCATATGTTCAGTGGGCCTAATGAGGGCATATGTTCAGTGGGACTAATGGGCCTAATGAGGGCATATGTTCAGTGGGCCTAATGACCAGAAGTGTACTGTTCCCAGTGGAAGGTGCCCCTAATGACCAGAAGTCTACTGTTCCCAGTAGAAGGTGACCCTAATGACCAGAAGTGTACTGTTCCCAGTAGAAGGTGCCCCTAATGACCAGAAGTCTACTGTTCCCAGTAGAAGGTGACCCTAATGACCAGAAGTGTACTGCTCCCAGTGGAAGGTGCCCCTAATGACCACGTGGCCAGTGCCGTGCCCACATTTATTTGAACACTGAACTATTTCTATAGTATGCAGTATGTTTACACATAGGCCTATAGACCTCTACTTCCTGTCAATGTACAATAGGTAAGGTGTCTTTTCAGTGCTTGTTTTTGCTATTTAACACTTGTGGGCTTGGTACAGTGCCTTCAATACATAACTTGAAATTACGTGTTATTACAGAATGCAACCAGAGACAACCAGCACAGTTTACCTTTGGTTTGAACTTAGATTTTACAGACCTGCAAAAACATCCCACTTGGATGAATATTCATCACCATGTTGGCAGATGGTAATGTTAAAACTGCTCTGTCCTGGAAGCCTGCGTCACCACATTGGATACACACAGATCTTTGCTCTTAGGGATGAATTATACATCTCAATACTCCACAATTGTTCAGAACAAACTTTGAGTGAAATAAATGGAAACAGGCTCCCGAGTGGCGAAGCGGTCTAAGGCACTGCATCGCAGTGCTAGAGGCATTACTACAGATCCCTGTTCGATCCCGGGCTGTGTCGCAGCCGGCCGCGATCGGGAGACCCATGAGGCGGCGCACAATTGGCCCAGCATCGTCCTGGTTAGGGGAGGGTTTGGCCGACTGGGATGTCCTTGTTCTATCGCGCTCTAGCAACTCATTGTGGTGGCCGGGCACATACACGCTGACTTCAGTCGCCAGCTGTACGGTGTTTCCTTCGACACATTGGTGCGGCTGGCTTTTAGCGAGCAGTGAGTCAAGAAGCAGTGCGGCTTGGTTGGGTTTCGGGGGACGCACGGCTCTCGACCTTCGCCTCTCCCAAGTCCATACGGGAGTTGAAGTGATGGGACAAGACTAACTACCAATTGGGGAGAAAAAGGGGTAAAGAAATCAAATAAATAAATATATGGAAACACATGGTTAATAGCAAGTATTCAGATATTGTCCATGAAATTCCTTTGACTGATTGAGGGCCACATGCAGATGTACCCACCGTGTGTGGTAAGGTTTGGCAAAACAAATTACCAAAGTATATGTGACAAAAATAGGCCATAACAGGCTGTAGATAGCTGTTAAAAGTTTTCAGAGAGAAAAACATTCCTGAAAGGCCTTTTAAGGAATTGTATTCTGCTATCAGCGCACACATTCTTCCTGAATAGTACATCATATATTCTGTTCATACTTATATATAGCTTCATCTTCCTTACCATCCACACTCAGGAGGAAAACAGTTTTCCATAGTAGTTTCTCCATAACTTTGTTCATGTCAACCTTACTTTTGGGAAGGTTAATAAGCAGCATATTACAGCATATTAGAAATGTGTTGCATGCCTCTTTTCCGCATCATATGAATGAAATGAGATCTACTATGGGTCAGCTCACATTGCTTCACTTAAAAGGATTCGTAGTTACTGCTGTAGTTATAGTAGATTAAAGCTACAATATCTAACTTTTTGGGCGACCTGACCAAATTCATATAGAAATGTGAGTTATAGATCTGTCATTCTCATTGAAAGCAAGTCTAAGAAGCGGTATATCTGTTCTATGTGCACTATTTCTATGCTTACCGGTCTTAAGTTTTGTTCTGCGTATTTTACTTAGAGTTTTTTGTACACCAGCTTCGAACAGCTAAAAATACTATATTTTGGGTTATTGAAAACATATTTCACAGCGGTTTGGATGGTACAATGATTCTCTACACTACACATTGCTTGTTTTGTCATATAAACTGACAAAATACAGTACTGTATAAAGAGGACTGCCAGTGACTTATCCTAGATATGACCAAGTTCATGAAACCACGGCTATACACTGTGTATAAGCCAGTTTAAGCCTGCATAAGACTGCACTGATACTGTACAGTGTAGGCATATACTGTGGACAGACTGCTATATCCCCGCAGCAGGCCCTTGTGTGTGTGTGAACTGCATGTATTCACAGGCTACAGTGAGCTGGGAAGGCAGAGGACTGTGGAATGAGAGAAATGTGCAGCGGCCCTACTGAACTCTGGAAGAGCCCTGACCTCTGGAAGAGCCCTGACCTCGCTGCGGCTGGCAGCTCCTTCCCTCCCGGTGACTCAACATCTGGATTTAAATGTGATCCAACAACTTGGTCGGAAAACAACACAGTAGCCCCTCCCCTTCCCCCTTAACTGTTTGGAGAGAGTCAGGTAGGTGTTTACAAGCATTATGGTATCTCTACCTCACCTTCCAATGGACTGATAGAAAGCATCTGTTATATTTTTTTAGACCATTTGGTCCATACTGCAAGCACCAAAATACTTGGGGTTGTTTTCAGGAGGATGTAAATATGCTAATTTATCTCACTGCAGAAAAATCACATATTGGTTACGGACTTGGAAGTCAGCCCGGCGTTGGCAAACTATTTATTCATCATGAATGAAATGGACCATAAACCGCATTCTCAGAATAGGAGGAGAGCGCCAGCTACTGCACCTAGGCATCTTTGATGTCTCCAGAGTCTCTCTTCCATCATCTACCGTTCTCCCTCCCTCTCTCTCCCTAGCTCTCTCATCAGACCTACTCTGATCTTAGGATGAATGTACTCCTGCTTCCGTCACTGTTTTGCTTCTCTGTGACAATGTGAGAACCCTTCACTATGCATGCTGACGCAGGATGTATATCCCTAAACAACAGCAAAGGTCAAGTTCACAGTGAAAATGAGAACAAACTAAATCTGAGGCTGACAACTTAGTTTTTCAACAAAGCAAATGTAATGGCTTGGATAGTGTTACAATGAAGATCACAAAGCTATAAGAAGAGTTCAAATAGGGCTGTAACATGCAATGCCTTTGAACAACACTGCCTATTCAGGATCAGCATAAGGTTAGTAGGTAGTGGACTAGGGCTAGTGGGTAGGGGACTAGGGCTAGTGGGTAGGGGACTAGGGAAAGTGGGTAGGGGACTAGGGGGACTAGGGCTATTGGACTAGGGTTAGTGGGTAGGGGACTAGGGCTAGTGGGTAGGGTATTAGGGGTAGTAGGTAGGGGGTAGGGGACATGGGGTAGGGGACTAGGGCTAGTGGGTAGGGGACTAGGGCTAGTGGGTAGGGGACTAGGGCTAGTGGGTAGGGGACTAGGGCTAGAGGGTAGGGTTATAGTGGTAGTGGGTAGGGGTAGGGGACTAGGGCTAGAGGGTAGGGTATTAGGGGTAGTAGGTAGGGGGTAGGGGACTAGGGCTAGATGGTAGGGGACTAGGGATAGTGGACTAGGGGAAGTAGTTAGGGTACTAAGGGTAGCCGGTAAGGAAATATTTGTAGTAGGTAGGGGACTAGGGGTAGCTGGTAGGGGACTAGGGGTAGCTGGTAGGGGAAGTAGGTAGGGAACTAGGGGTAGTAGGTAGGGAACTAGGGGTAGTAGGTAGGGAACTAGGGGTAGTAGGTAGGGAACTAGGGGTAGTGGGTAGGGCACTAGGGGTAGTAGGTAGGGAACTGGGGTAGTAGGTAGGGAACTAGGGGTAGTAGGTAGGGAACTAGGGGTAGTAGGTAGGGAACTAGGGGTAGTAGGTAGGGAACTGGGGTAGTAGGTAGGGAACTAGGGGTAGTAGGTAGGGAACTAGGGGTAGCTGGTAGGGAACTAGGGGTAGTAGGTAGGGAACTAGGGGTAGTAGGTAGGGAACTAGGGGTAGTGGGTAGGGCACTAGGGGTAGTGGGTAGGGCACTAGGGGTAGTAGGTAGGGAACTGGGGTAGTAGGTAGGGAACTAGGGGTAGTAGGTAGGGAACTAGGGGTAGTGTGTAGGGGACTCGGGGTAGCTGGTAGGGGACTAGGGGTAGCTGGTAGGGAACTAGGGGTAGTAGGTAGGGAACTAGGGGTAGTAGGTAGGGAACTAGAGGTAGTAGGTAGGGAACTAGAGGTAGTAGGTAGGGAACTAGAGGTAGTAGGTAGGGAACTAGAGGTAGTAGGTAGGGAACTAGAGGTAGTAGGTAGGGAACTAGAGGTAGTAGGTAGGGAACTAGAGGTAGTAGGTAGGGAACTAGAGGTAGTAGGTAGGGAACTAGGGGTAGTAGGTAGGGAACTAGAGGTAGTAGGTAGGGAACTAGGGGTAGTAGGTAGGGAACTAGAGGTAGTAGGTAGGGAACTAGAGGTAGTAGGTAGGGAACTAGAGGTAGTAGGTAGGGAACTAGAGGTAGTAGGTAGGGAACTAGAGGTAGTAGGTAGGGAACTAGAGGTAGTAGGTAGGGGACTAGAGGTAGTGTGTAGGGGACTAGAGGTAGTGTGTAGGGGACTAGGGGTAGTGTGTAGGGGACTAGGGGTAGTAGGTAGGGAACTAGAGGTAGTAGGTAGGGAACTAGAGGTAGTAGGTAGGGAACTAGAGGTAGTAGGTAGGGAACTAGAGGTAGTAGGTAGGGAACTAGAGGTAGTAGGTAGGAAACTAGAGGTAGTGTGTAGGGGACTAGAGGTAGTGTGTAGGGGACTAGGGGTAGTAGGTAGGGATTGGGGTTGTCTTGGAAGTGTGTACAACGTGTCTCAAAGAGGGGGACAGTGAGGACTGAATGTATCATGATCAGAGGGACTGTCATTGAGAGGGCAGTAGACTGGAAGTAATGGCATTCTCTCTGAGATGTCTCTGTGCCTCAAGGCAAGAAGAGAGATTACGTAAATCACTGGTAATGGGTCACCCAGTTTAGACAGGAAGTGGTTATTTCAGACTCAAAGTTTCTCAGTGTTTTAGGATGAGCAGCCTTCAAAATGTCCATCCATGCCTCCAATACACTTCAAGCTTTTAAATAGAATCACAGCTGGTTATCTTTTTTTTTTAAACGAATTCAGGCACACCTTTAGAATCTGTAATATTTATAGGCCACGACACAGGCCTACAGCATAATAAAGCAGTGGTAAACGCACTGCTCTTAAAACACCCACACACTGTGGTGCTCTGACTAATCTGGGCTATTCACTTTATGAATGCAGGGGGAGCGTTGTTCCTACTATGAACTCTCCTCCTACTTAAGATAGCCTAATCCTCATATAAACCCAGTAGCCTATGTAAGACAATAGGGAAAGAATACAGAGATGTCTAATAAAATATTTGTATTATCATAGTTCAGATAATTTACATTAGAAGAGCAAGTTTTAGTAAACATGCTAACATGTAGTGAATACTCAATGGTGTTACTAACCGTGTAATAACTTTATAATATCATTGCATATTGGCTAATACCAATGTAGTCTAGTACTGTGCATACCCTATCCCCCAAAACCGCTGAGAGACAGGTACAGTAAGACAAAGACAGACTAGACTCACTGGCTGCTCAACAACAAAGGTGGGCAAATTTGTTTCACAAGCAGTGTCAGATTACTGGTATAGCAGAAGAGAGCCTAACTTGTTCCAAACAGGCCTAGCACACATCCTGGTGTTGAGACACTGACCAGAAACTTTCAGAACAAAACCTGTTCTGAGTTGCATGACAGATTAAAATGATTCCCGTAAAGTTTAGATGAGCCTTCCTCTTTCTATGTCCAACATAATGCAACCTGGCATAGGACCAATGGAGATAAGGCTATAGTGTAAAGACGAGCCTCTGCTTAATGCACCTGCTGCGAGTGTCAATGACGCCATGCTGATAATGTAACATGATACACTATATAGACAGAAGTATGTGGACACCCCTTCAAATTAGTGGATTTGGCTATTTCAGCCACACCCGTTGCTGACAGGTGTATAAAATTGAGCACACAGCCATGCAATCTCCATAGACAAACATTGGCAGTAGAATGGCCTTTCTGAAGAGCTCAATGACTTTCAACGTGACATCGTCATAGATGCCACCTTTCTAACAAGTCAGTTAGTCAAATTTCTGCCCTGCTAGAGCTGCCCCGGTCAACTGTAAGTGCTGTTATTGTGAAGTGGAAACGTCTGGGAGCAACAACGGCTCAGCCACGAAGTGGTAGGCCACACAAGCTCACAGAATGGAACCGCCTAGTGCTGAAGCGCGTAACGCGTAAAACTTGTCTGTCCTCGGTTGCAACACTCACTAACGAGTTCCAAACTGCCTCGGGAAGCAACGGCAGCACAAGAACTGTTCGTCGGGAGCTTCATGAAATAGATTTGGATGGCCGAGCAGCCGCACACAAGCCTAATATCACCGTGTGCAATGCCAAGCGTCGGATGGAGTGGTGTAAAGCTCGCCACCATTGGACTCTGGAGTAGTGGAAACACGTTCTCTGGAGTGATGAATCACGTTCCACCATCTGGCAGTCAGACAGATGAATCTGGGTTAGGAGGATGTCAGGAGAACGCTACCTGCCCGAATACATCGTGCCAACTGTAAAGTTTGTTGGAGGAGGAATAATGGTCTGGGGCTGTTTTTCATGGTTGGGGCTAGGCCCCTTACTTCCAGTGAAGGGAAATCTTAACGCTACAGCATACAATGACATTCTAGATGATTCTGTGTTTCCAACTTTGTGGCAACAGTTTGGGGAAGGCCCTTTACTGTTTCAGCATGACAATGCCCCTGTGCACAAAGCGAGGTCCATACAGAAATGGTTTGTTGAAATCGGTGTGGAAGAACTTGACTGGCCTGCACAGAGTCCAGACCTCAACCCCATTGAACACCTCTGGGATGAATTGGAACTCCAACTGGGAGCCAGGCCTAATCGCCCAACATCAGTGGCCGACCTCACTAATATTCTTGTGCCTGAATGGAAGCAAGTCCCCGCAGCAATGTTTCAACATCTAGTGGAAAGCCTTCCCAGAAGAGTGGAGGCTGTTATAGCAGCAAGAGGGGACCAACTCCATATTAATGCCCATGATTTTATAATAAGATGTTCGACGAGCAGGTGTCAACAAACACTACATGGCCAAAAGTACCTGCCACTTGCCCGCTGTGGTGCAGGTGTTTTTGGGGACAACCCAGACCTGGACATAAACGCAGATCCAGCCTCCAAAGATGCCACAGTTGCCAACATTCACTGCCAGGCGATAGGCTACATTCTTTCAACACCACTCCCTCTCCAGCCACGCAGGGCAGTCTGGATTTCCAGAGCAGAGCAGACAGACAATGCTTCGTATGACACAGAACATCCCACCAGAAAAAGTAAAAAAGTGTTGAGGCTAAATTATTTGCACATATCGTTCTAACAATTTAATGAAGAATGATTCATTTGAAATGAACATTGTCGGTAGCTTCTTCTCGGAGGAAGAATTGTAGCTATAGAGGCTACGACTTTCAGACAAATGCAGTTCCATTAGGTTGTATCATTGGTAATAATAACAGTGCCAGTTTGCTTTCAGGTAATAGCTGTCTATTTATTTCAAAAGGGCTGAATTATCAGTTACATGCGTAATAAACTAGTGTAGCAGCTTGCAAATGTCAAAGGAGGCACCCACCCCTGTCACTTGCACCATTTCCGTATTCACATAGTAACTAAGCAATGATTATCTCAGAGCCTATAACGCAACCTCGATAGTTGTATATTCAACACTTACATCCCATCCTTCACCAGAATAACACCTAAATTGTAGGGCGAAAAGCCATTTAACCCATTTAGCTCTACAATGTTGCCAACAGATTCTAAAAATATTTTTTGCGACATTGTAGCAGCCGAAAACCTATCAAGCAGGATAAGCAGAGATGCATGACGTGGGCAAATCAATGACAACCTAAGATCGTGTTAATGCCAGAACTTACCAAGTGCCACCTCGCAGGCTTTGCGCAATTGTGAATGATGAGACTTTTTAACCTCCTTGTCGGCCAGGATCTTCTCCAAAGCTCTTGTTAAAAACATGTTTTTCGTCTTTTTGCCCTCATACATGACGC
This sequence comes from Salmo trutta, assembly GCF_901001165.1. NCBI lineage: Eukaryota > Metazoa > Chordata > Actinopteri > Salmoniformes > Salmonidae > Salmo > Salmo trutta. The sequence continues at coordinate 12,927,164 of NC_042958.1, read as the reverse complement.
ACCAGAATTGGGGCGAGGAGCCTGTCCAAGGGGCAGCAGCCGTTTCAGACCGATGTATTCTGTTCGAGATGACAGCGGCAGTTGCTCTAACATACAGACATAAATAAAGACAGAAGGTGGGGTAAATCCCTCAGATTTCCATTAGCAACCTGCCTAGCTGCGCCATGTTGAAAGGAAGCGACGTCACGCACTTTAAAACTGGCCGCAGTGAGGCAGCAGGATGATCCAGGCAGCGGTTCAAGGAGCGGAAATGGAGAGAGAGAGAGCTGTGTGTGTGTTTGTGCGTGTGCGAATGGTATATGAATACTATACGCAACTTCTGGGAGCGCACGATGGTCTCCTTTTGAATAAATATAGTATACCTAATCATGATATTACGTTCATACTTGAGAAAAAGTAAAGACACCTTAATAGAAAATGACTTAAGTAAAAGTGAAAGTCACCCAGTAAAATACTGTTTGAGTAAAAGTCAAAAAGTATTTTGTTTTAAATATACTTAAGTATCAAAAGTTAATGTAATTGCAAAAATATACTTAAGTATCAAAAGTAAAAGTACAACTATAAATCATTTCAAATTGCCTATGTTAATCAAACCAGATGGCACAATTGTATTATTTTATTTAATTTAAGTATAACCTGGGTCACAATACAACATGTAGACAACATTTACAAATGAAGCATGTGTTTAGGGATTCTGCCAGATCAGAGGCAGTAGGGATGTTCTCTTGATAAGTGTGTGAATTGGACAGTTTTCCTGTCCTGCTAAGCATTCAAAATACTTTTGGGGGTCAGGGAAAATACAAAGTACATTATTTTCTTTAGGAATGTAGTGTAGTAAAATAAAAAGTTGTAAAAAATATATAGTAAAGTACAGATACCCCCAACACGACTTAAGTAGTACTTTAAATTATTTTTACTTCATTACTTTACATCACTGTTGAAGAGCCATGATATTTAGATAGTCTTTTTTTAACTTAAAGCTTCCACTGTGACTATTGATTAGTAAGTATTGGGTTTATTTCTGGTAATATTTCATGTATATAATAAGGGGCTATCAAACATAAGGTCAACAGCAGAGTTTGACAAGAACCTGTGAGTCTCCATTCTGTAACATTTAACTGTAAGGCCATTTTTCACATTATAAGGTCATACACATCTAGGCAATGGTCATGTGTTGTGACACCTTTACTAAGGCATACTGGGTTAAAGACAACCTCCTACTGGGAAACCTAAAGGGCAGTCTGTAGAACCCTGGGTCCTCTCAACCAGAGGTGACACTTACCTGGACAGACCATTCAGAGAGGGGACCTATCTGATATCACAGTGGGAGCCATCCTGAAGAAACACCTGCACAATGAGGCCCATATCAGACTTCCTGCATAAGGCCCTAAATGATCAGTCAGGACAAACAAAAAATGAAAACAAAATGTATTTTTGTTGTTATTGATGTTTAATCTAACAAACAGTCATTAAACTAAGCACAACTAACATAATAGCTAGTTGTGCTTGATTACCAACAATGACGAGACAGCCTACAGGGATGAAGTGAGGGCTCTGGGAGTGTGGTGCCAGGAAAATAACCTTTCTGTCACGTCCTGACCAGTAAAGGGGTTATTTGTTATTGTAGTTTGGTCAGGACATGGCAGGGGGTGTTTGTTTTATGTGTTTCATTTTTTTTGGTTAATGTTCTATGTTAGTCTATTTCTATGTTAGTTCTAGTCTTTCTATTTCTATGTTTAGTTTATTGGGTTGACCTTCAATTGGAGGCAGCTGTTCCTCGTTGCCTCTAATTGAAGGTCCTATTTAGTAGGGGAGTTTTTTCATGGGTTTTTGTGCGTAGTTGTTCCGTATTGTGTAGCTGTGTGCCTCACAGGACTGTTTCTTCGTCGTTATTTTGTTCAAGTGTTTATTTTGGTTTTCTTCTTAATAAAGAAGATGAGTATTCACATTCCCGCTGCGCCTTGGTCCCATCTTTACGACAAACGTGACAGAACTACCCACCACCAATGGACCAAGCAGCGGAGGAAGGAGCAGCAGAGGTATCTGGAATCATGGACATGGGAGGAGATTTTGGACGGGGCAGGACCATGGTACCAGGCTGGGGAATACCGACGCCCTAAGGAGGAGCTGGAGGCAGCCAAGGTGGAGCGGCGCCGTTACGAGGCATTATACGCGCCGATTGGCAAACCCGAGAGGCACCCCCAATACATTTTGGGGGGGCACACGGGGAGTGTGGCTAGGTCAGGCAATAGACCTGAGCCAACTCCCCATGCTTATTATGGGGAGCAGCGGATCAGAAGAGCGCCAGTCTATGCGGAAGTGCGCACGATCTCACCCATGCGCGCGCACAGTACGGTGCGAGCGATTCCAGCCCCTCGCAAGTGCCGTGCTAGAGTGGGCATACAGCCAGGTAGGAGTATGCCTGCGCAGTACATCTGGCCACCAGTACATCTCCTAGGCCCAGGCTACCCTACGCCTGCTCTACGCACGGCAGCCATCAGGCCTCTGCACAGCCCAATTCGCCCTGTGCCAGCACTCCGCCCGTGCAGGGCTACTGTTACCACCCAGCCAGGACGGGTTGTGCAGGCTGTGCGCTCCAGATCTCCAGTGCTTGTTCATGGCCCTGTGTATCCAGTTCCTGCTCCTCGCACTAGCCTTGAGGTGCGTGTCTCCAGTCTGGCGCCTCCAAAGCCAGCACCACGCACTAGGCTTCCAGTGCGTCAGCCCAGTCCAGTACATCCTGTTCCCGCTCCTCGCACTAGCGTTGTGGTGCGTGTCTCCAATCTGGTACCTCCAGTACCAGCCCCGCGCACCAGGCCTCCAGTGCGTCAGCCCAGTCCAGTACGTCCTGCTCCTGCTCCTCGCACTGGCCTTGAGGTGCGTGTTACAAGTCTGGCGCCTCCAAAGCCAGTCCCACGCACCAGGCCTGTAGTGCGCCTGTCCAGTCCAGAGCTTCCGGAGACAGTTCCCTGTCCAGAGCTTCCGGCGACAGTTCCCCATCTAGAGCTTCCGGCGACAGTTCCCTGTCTAGAGCTTCCGGCGACAGTTCCCCATCTGGAGTTTCCGGCGACAGTTCCCCGTCTGGAGCTTCCGGCGACAGTTCCCCGTCTGGAGCTTCCGGCGACAGTTCCCCATATAGTGCTTCCGGCGACATCCTACAGTCCGGAGCCTGCAAAGAGGGCCCACAGTCCGGAACCGACGGAGACGGCCCACAGTCCGGAACCGACGGAGACGGCCCACAGTCCGGAACCGGCGGAGACGGCCCACAGTCCGGAACCGGCGGAGATGGCCCACAGTCTGGAGCCTGCAGAGACGGCCCACAGTCCGGAGCCTGCAGAGACGGCCCACAGTCCGGAAACGGCGCAGCCAGAGTCGCCCTCCAGTCCGGAACCGGCGCAGCCAGAGTCGCCCTCCAGTCCGGAACCGGCGCAGCCAGAGTCGCCCTCCAGTCCAGAGCTCCCAGAGTCGCGCATCAGCGGGATGATTTTTTGGGGGGGTTTTATTTTTGTGTTTTTTTTGTTTGAGGTGCCTCCGGGGTCTGCACCTTTGGGGGGGGGGGGGGGGGGTACTGTCACGTCCTGACCAGTAAAGGGGTTATTTGTTATTGTAGTTTGATCAGGACGTGGCAGGGGGTGTTTGTTTTATGAGTTTCAGGGTTTTTTGGTTAATGTTCTATGTTAGTCTATTTCTATGTTAGTTCTAGTTTATCTATTTCTATGTTTAGTTTATTGGGTTGACCTTCAATTGGAGGCAGCTGTTCCTTGTTGCCTCTAATTGAAGGTCCTATTTAGTAGGGGTGTTTTTTCATGGGTTTTTGTGGGCAGTTGTTCCGTATTGTGTAGCTGTGTGCCTCACAGGACTGTTTCTTCGTCGTTGTTTTGTTCAAGTGTTTATTTTGGTTTTCTTCTTAATAAAGAAGATGAGTATTCACATTCCCGCTGCGCCTTGGTCCCATCTTTACGACGAACGTGACACTTTCACTCAACGTCAACACAACTAAGGAGATGTTCGTGGACTTTAGGAAACAGCAGAGGGAGCACCCCCCCATCCACATCGATGGGACCACAGTGGAGATGGTGGAAAGCTGGAAGTTCCTCGGCGTGCACGTCACTGACAAACTGAAATGGTCCACTCACGCAGACAGTGTTGTGAAGAAGGCGCAACAGCGCCTCTTCAACCTCAAGAGGCTGAAGAAATTTTGATTGTCACCTAAAACCCTCACAAACTTTTACAGATGCACAATCGAGAGCATCCTGTCAGGCTGTATCACCGCTTGGTACAGCAACTGCACCACCCGCAACCACAGGGCTCTCCAGAGGATGGTGCAGTCTGCCCAACACATCACCGGGGGAAAACTACCTGCCCTCCAGGATACCTACAGCACCCAATTTCACAGGAAGGCCAAAAAGATCATCAAGGACAACAACCACCTGAGCCACTGCCTGTTCACGCCGCTATCATCCAGAAGGCGAGGTCAGTACAGGTGCATCAACGCTGGGACCAAGAGACTGAAAAACAGCTTCTATCTCAAGGCCATCAGACTGTTAAACAGCCATCACTAGCATATAGAGGCTGCTGCCTAGATACATAGACTTGAAATCACTGTCCACTTTTATAAATGTTCCACTAGTCACTTTAATAATGTCTACATATCTTGCATTACCCATCTCATATGTACATACTGTATTCTATACTATTCTACTGTATCGTATTCTATGCCGCTGTGACATTGCTCGTCCATATATTTTTATATTCTTAATTCCATTCCTTTGCTAGATTTGTGTGTATTGGGTATATGTTGTGTAGTTGTTAGATATTACTGCACTGACGGAGCTAAAAGTACAAGCATTTTGCTACACCCAAAATAACATCTGCTAAACACATGTATGTGACCAATAAAATTTGATGTGATTTTTGATTTGAACAAAATACTACAAAATACTACGCTTTTTCCTTTGTTTGGTACCTGCAATCAAGCCGTTTCACCAAAGGGACGGTGATGCTGCACTCTTGAAAGTGAGCCATGATGTTGTTTACTTGTTGAGAAGTGAAAGGCAACCAAAACTGCAGTGTCAGCTAAGGAAGAGGCACTATGGAAGAGAGTACCTGATCGCAATTGAAGCTAAAAGCTTTGCTCACTGGCACATAAAGTGCTGCTATTGAAAGTGGCACTCTTACCTTAACATTTTGCGTCTTAGTTCAAAAATTATATAATAGAGAAATAATATGGTGGTAGCAAAGCATTTTGTGCTTTATTTAAGCCTAGAATGGAAAAACCCTGACACCTCTAAATCTGTCAATACTGGAACATCACCTGACAATTTTGAAGATGAACGTCTCTCTGTGTCTCGGTTGCTTTTCCAGAGCAACAACTAGCACTTTACACCCAGGTGGTAGGCAAGAGGGACAATCCCACTATTCTTACTAGTCTCACACATGCAGTCTCTCACACCCACACAGGATGTCTAGCAAAGAGACAGACAAAACATTCAGTACAAGGATCCTTCTTCGTTAATGATTTAGTGTTGTGACCAAGAGTGTTTTGGGGTGGCGGGGTGAGGGAGAACGACAACTTTAGAAGTAGAAAGAAACCTAACTCTGATCCATCTGGTGCCAAGTCATCATTGTCATCCACATCAAATTGGAACAGTAATTGATCCAAATTAATCTTTGTCAATTGTGAGAGTGGGCAGCAACTGTTTGCACAAATACACAATGATTGGATTAAACAGGGTGGTATATGAGTGTGTAGTTGCAGGGCCCCAGAAACACGCCACGCTGCGTCTTGTTAGAACGAATTAATAACAAAGCTAGACTTCCAGGGAAAAACAGACACTTGCTCATTACTATGGAAATAACAATAGCAGACAGTTCTCAAATAAAACTGCAAGAGACAGGATTGGGAGGAGGTTGAGCCAATATGTTTTTTTGACCTTTTAAACTTGCTTCATTGCATCCCTTGAAAACATATGCTGTTGCATCACTGTTACACATGATATTACACTCCTGTAAAATTATGTTATTGAAATATGTATAATGTTAGTAATGACAACGAAAGTATCCACATGTGACAACCTCATAAAAAAGAAATACCGTTTATTACAATTCAGTAAATGTCCTGGGCACTTTCTATCAAAAGTAAACATTTCCGCTTTAAAAAGATGATATAAACTTGTCCTTTACCACTGACTATATAAGTCAGCAACTGAAAAGCATAAAGAGATGTAAAGTCCATTTGAAGGCAGTTTGTTCAAGGAAAAGTTCACTCAAATGACACATTCTCACCAAGTAAGCAGTCTATGGACAAGGTATAACAGCAATCCATGCTTTGGTTTTGTATAACTGGCCACTGTTTCAAATGCTAACTTTTTTTGCATTAGTGGAAAAATCTATTGCAAGTCACATATTAGCATTTTCACGCTTCATGTCCAAATGATCTGTTAGTAACCTAATTGAGTTACACAATACATTTTTGATACTTTAGGATGACTTGGACATGAAGAGTGAAAATGTTAATATATGTACCATTGACTTGCATTGGACAAAAGTTAGTATTTCAAAACAGTGGCCAGCTAAACAAAACCAAAACTTCGAGTGCTGTCATACCTTGTCCATAGACTGCTTACAGGGTAAGGAAACAAAGATGTAATTTTGTAATTTGGGTGAACAATCCCTTTAATGATACTATAGCATTCTTGTTGTTTGTACCATAGAAACTAAATTTGCTTTGCTAAATAAGCTGATGTTCTACCACAATTAATGTAAAATACATTTGGAAGACATCTAGCAGTTAGCTGATGGTGCTCCAGATTGTGAAGTTTTGAAGGGTGAAAACAGTAAATTCAGGAGAAAGTCTTGGTTTTAAAAAAGTGCTGTGAAATGCAATATCAGTCTCTTGAAAATGGCATTCAAGTGCTTATGTCCGCTGTACGCTTTGTAAATAGTCTAGTTATTATAGTACATGGCGAAGTTATGTCATCTGACATCTAAATAATTGTTTGAGGTCATTTTCAAGTACCACTATTATAGCCTCTAAGATACAGACGTAAAAGGGAGTGTGACCACTCTTGGGTAAACATTGAAGGGACAGCTCAGGATTTTTATGTATCTGTATCCAATATGAAGGAAGGTAGAGATAATTTCAAGAGCCAATGCCAATTAACATTAGCAAAATGACTGGAAGTCTATAGGAACAGCTAGCATGCAAGCTGTTCCCATAGACTTAGTCATTGCACTAAAGCAAGTTAGCAATTGCCCTAAAACTAGTTAGCAACTTCTTTCAAACTGCATGCAGATACATAAACATTTTAATCTCACTCTAGGTGAGTAGATAAAATCCCGACTATCCCCTTAAGGCTCGCATAATCCTTTTTGACACAATAACCCCTTTTTGACACAATAACCCACTGCCCGTAGATATTTGCTAGCAGATGCAGAGAAAATTGTCTGTATATCTCAGAGATATGGATATCTCTCCCTGTCCAGCTGATGCATCCCTGTCTCACACTTCTTCAGTAGGCCTGATGAGATGGTCTTCACTGCTCTCATGGTCTCAGTGCAGGTGGGGTTGATCAGGGCTTCAGGTAACAGGAAGCCAAAGTAGCCTGTGTCCCGCAGTTCAAAGGCAAAGGCATAAGGGATCCCGTTCCTATAGGCCCAGTCCATGGAGCTGCCTGAGCTGACATCTGTTGGAGTCAGATGAAATAAAACAGTTTGGATTCAAGGAGGGGATTTTACCACAGGTAAACATGTGTATGGGAGGAATTCTAATATTTGATCTTAATATTATGCGATCAAAGTGTTCGGAGTGTTTTCCAGTGTTCTGCTGAAGTAAGGTAATGTCAGGAAGTAGAGCGTGTGTATAACTCACACAGTGTGGTGGAGGCAGGTCCATATCTATACCTCACTCCATAGGCAGAGTACAGGGCAGTCACTGCATTGTGTGCAGCTGACTCCTGTAAGAGGGGTTAATCAATCATTCCATTCCAATTATTTATTACATTCCAATATGTGTTGGAACAACATTGATTCATTGATTGATTGTGGTCACAGATCTGTCTCTCACCACACAGTTGAAGTTAGGGATGGTGGCGTATTTATAGGAGTAGGGGTAGAGCAACATTTGGGCGTAGGCGTGGATGGAGATGTAGGCCTTGACACGCTTCTTGTGCTTCCGCAGGAACTTGGCAACCGCCTTGACCTCCGGCTCGGACTCGGGGAAGGGTCCGCAGTACGTGTCATCACAGGGCTGGGAGGATGCACCCTCCTCTGGTAGGGGGAACAACAGGGAAGGTATTGTTACTTAGTATGATCATACAGTATTAAAGGGTGTACATACAGAGAGGTTACACAAGTTTATACTGGAATTATACCCAAAACGGTTTTTTTTAATAGGATATTAGTATTGGGTTAGGTTTGATTTTATGTGACAATTTAAAATACATAAACGTTTTACACCAGGCAACAGATACATATACCAAAAATTGCAGAGGATACAATACACAAAAATGTCAGGATGCGGTTGTTTCAGCTTCCTTATTTGAGTGCATTTGGTGTAAAGTAAGTTGCTCTGGGTGAGAGTGTCTGCCGTCTGCTAGATGACAAACTGTTCATGGTAAATGGGAGGTACAGCATCAGAAACACACCAGGACATATTTTTATTCCACACAGCCTGTTGACATTTTGTTATCAATTCAAAATGTTCTTAGGACCAACTGTCACACTGTTGCCTGCGAACAATTGTTTTATACATGGTAACTCACAAAATGGCCTCTCTTTCTCATTCGCTTTTCAATATGCATGTATTCTATCCACAAATATTCAAACCCTCCAACTACAGTATGTCTCCTTGAATTATGTAAATGAATAATCCAAAAATAAATGTGAGAATCTCAACTTGGTGTAACCGGCTGACAGACAAGACTGAGCATGATCTAAGAGATTTGCCCGTGAGCAACAAGCAGCACCTCAAAACACTGGGTCTAATTAACATTTGCATATGCAAATCCAACAGGGAATGAGCCATGTCTATGTATAGTTCAAACAGCGTGATAAACAATATCCTAAATTAATTAACGGATTCAAATTAGACAGTAAATTACCCCTGGTATTGTCCAACATTGACAGTCTATGATGGGTTCCCAGAAAAAAAGAAATGCTTCAGTAACCATTTGCCTATTGCCTATTCTCATAATTAGGGCCTCTTTTCATGCTATAGCTAGGGCCAAGAGTTTTTCCTGGTCAGGTTAAAGGTCAAGGCAGTGGATCTTTTATTGTATTCTAGCCTGCATTTACAGCAGCTGGATAATCCAATGTAGCAGGTTTGATTTAAGGGCCCAGAGTTTTCCTGGTTAGGTCCCATGGTCAGGAAAAACTCAGGGCCTATAGCCATATCTGCTACATGTGAGAATATCTTTAACACCAGCCAGTGTCTTGTACAGACCTTGGAGATAATTAGTATCACATGCTCTTTCTATATTACCCTGTTGCGCCCTTATATATTACCCTTTCTCTACTTCTCTTTTCTTGCTGTAAATATCTATCCTTTCTCGTTTCAGATTCCAATTATCACACATGAAACCAACCTCCCTTCCTGAGTTACGAATTACCAGCCCACCCCCCCAGAGGACCCCCCCCCCCCACCCCCAGCTCAGCACCACCAAAATCATATCAAACGGGTGGTGTCATCACCACACAAACATTTAATCCACAGCTTACACTAATTAAGCAGGCAGAGCGCCAGGAGAAACATCTCCCAACAGTATGGGAAGGAAAACCAGAGGACAGAGAGAGGAGAGACACACACACCACTGTCTCTTAAATACTTTCATTATTGGGGCCTCCATACAGGATAGTTTAAAAAATAAACTCACCACACCATTTGACTTTCCAGTTCCTGTTGGCGTCAACACCTCTGCAGTGGTACTTGGCGTTTTTGGACCTGGTTTTTCTCCAGAAACGATCCTGGGGGCAAAAAGAATTACCACTGGCAACCATAGTCTATCCAAATACGGTGCATACAGTGACACAAAGTAGCTATGAAGATATTAATAACATGTCTCCTTAAATACATAGGTTGTGTCAAACGCTAGCTAGGGCAGGGAGAGAGAGAGAAGGGTATTTGTAGCTACCGTAGTCCAGCTGAAGTGATATCCGTCAACGTTGAAGACAGGCATGATGTAGAAGTTGAGCTGGTTCATCAGTCGTCTCATCACAGAGTCATACTGGTAGGAATGCAGAGCCTACAACAACAACAGGTTTATAATACCATGACAGGTAACATGATCACAATGAACCATTAGCTATATCACCTGTGTATTACATCAGTCAGAATGCTTTCCAGTTGGTGAATAATAATTCAGAATTAATAGTACTAAGGTAGTGTGGAGTGGGAATGGAGAATGTAGGCAGTAAGTGGTCACCTGTAGCTCAGTTGGTAGAGTATAGTGGGTTCGATTCCTGGGACCACCCATAGGTAAAAAATAATAATGCACACATGACTGTAAGTCGGTTAGGATAAAAAAGACCTCTAAGTTCCTTCATACTGGACACAGATACATAAAAATCCCAAACTATCCCAAGAGTGGTCACACTCCATTTTATGTCTATACAATAATTGTATGAGGGGACCAGTGGGGGTAATGGCAGAGGATTAGCCAATGATAAGACACACCTGTGACTGAACAGTTTCACTGAGGTAGAGGACTACTACAGACAGACAGACACACGTTACCCCAGGAGTGTGTTAATTGACTCAGGCTCCAGTGGAGGATTGGAGAAAGAAGATTGTTGGTGAGGTAATACTGTACCTTCACGGTAATCAGGCTCAGGCCAAGGTTAATCTGATTTTGTAGACTTGTAGAGAGACAGAGCTCTGCCCCCAAGTGGCCAAAGTTAGATATTAACGCTACTGACCTCCACAGCACATTGGTCTTCTCCATCATAAGTGTGTCCTTGTACAGACTCTCAATGTCTCTCAATAGCCTCCTTGTACACACTCATCTGGAGTTACATAATCCCCTGCTAGACATGCTATGGTCTAACAATGTTATAGTAGAGGTCTGGCATTTCAAGCTAGTTTGGGATGATTCCATTTGACCTAATCATGTGTGATGCTTCACTCTCCCTGCTCTCTGTTGAAATGGCTGGAAGGGTTCCAAACAGAGACAGGATATACAGAGTACAGAGACAAATGTGTATGTGTGTGTTGGGGTGTGTCTGTGTTAGTGTGTGTGTGTGTGTGTGTGTGTGTGTGTGTGTGTGTGTGTTGGGGTGTGTGTGTGTGTGTGTGTTGGGGTGTGTGTGTGTGTGTTGGGGTGTGTGTGTGTGTGTGTGTTGGGGTGTGTGTGTGTTGGGGAGTGTGTGTGTGTGTGTGTTGGGGTGTGTGTTGGTGTGTGTGTGTTGGGGTGTGTGTGTGTGTGTGGTAGTTATGACAGTTCCACTAATTAACTGCAGAGGATATTGATAAGTCATGCTGGTGGTGATTGGATGCAACTGAACGTCCGGGGTGTGTTCAAGAGCCAAAGGTTACACAATGTTTCACATTGTTTTAATCTTGAACAGGCCCTCTGAAATGTCTACAACATTGTGCAACTACATTTGACAGATGTTCACTATGTTGACAAGAGAGTTTGACTAATGCATATAGTAGTGATTCAGCACCAGAGACAGACGGCACCAGAGGCAGACGGCACCAGAGGCAGACGGCACCAGAGACAGACGGCACCAGAGACAGACGGCACCAGAGGCAGACGGCACCAGAGGCAGACGGCACCAGAGGCAGACGGCACCAGAGACAGACGGCACCAGAGACAGACGGCACCAGAGACAGACGGCACCAGAGACAGACGGCACCAGAGACAGACGGCACCAGAGGCAGACGGCACCAGAGACAGACGGCACCAGAGACAGACGGCACCAGAGGCAGACGGCACCAGAGGCAGACGGCACCAGAGGCAGACGGCACCAGAGACAGACGGCACCAGAGACAGACGGCACCAGAGGCAGACGGCACCAGAGACAGACGGCACCAGAGGCAGACGGCACCAGAGACAGACGGCACCAGAGGCAGACGGCACCAGAGGCAGACGGCACCAGAGGCAGACGGCACCAGAGGCAGACGGCACCAGAGACAGACGGCACCAGAGACAGACGGCACCAGAGACAGACGGCACCAGAGACAGACGGCACCAGAGACAGACGGCACCAGAGACAGACGGCACCAGAGACAGACGGCACCAGAGACAGACGGCACCAGAGACAGACGGCACCAGAGACAGACGGCACCAGAGGCAGACGGCACCAGAGGCAGACGGCACCAGAGACAGACGGCACCAGAGACAGACGGCACCAGAGACAGACGGCACCAGAGACAGACGGCACCAGAGACAGACGGCACCAGAGACAGACGGCACCAGAGGCAGACGGCACCAGAGGCAGACGGCACCAGAGACAGACGGCACCAGAGGCAGACGGCACCAGAGACAGACGGCACCAGAGACAGACGGCACCAGAGGCAGACGGCACCAGAGACAGACGGCACCAGAGACAGACGGCACCAGAGACAGACGGCAGGCAGAAGCTTCCCCAGCTATTATTTTGGAGACGTTCAACAACCAAAGTGTTGTTCAGATCATTTGGATTGTGAAACTGCTCACGTATGGACTAATTTGACTACAGAGCAACACAGGTTTAAAAAGGTTAAAACACTGTGATTTCCAATGTTGCCTACAGTAAGTAAGTAAGAGGTGCACAGCTCCAAGCCTCCAGGACCACAGTCCTACTGGTCAGTCTCATATTAGAAAGCAAGGTAAAAACACAGCAGAGCAGACACTGCTTCCCTCAAGGACTTGTCAAGGCAGACAAAAGGAACTTACCTCTTTGACAAACCACTGACAGAAGGCTGGTCCGATCCACTCTCTGGCGTGGACCCCACAGTCTATCCACACGGCCTTCTCATAGGACCGTGTCCTCTTTCCTAGCTAACAGGACAACAGTCAGTTAACCAACATAGTGTGTGTGTGTGTGTGTGTGTGTGTGTGTGTGTGTGTGTGTGTGTGACCTACCTGGAGTATATAGAGGGGTCTGCCTTCATATGACCTCCCTATAGAGAACATGTCCACCAGGTGAGGATGGGTCCTGTTCATTTCAAACATCCAACTCTGGATCTGAGTAGAGAAATTCAAAAAGCTAAAAGACTAATGATATGGTCATTTAGCCATTAGAATGAGGATAACAAGGCACCAGGATAGGCCAGCCTATCAGATAACAAGGCACCAGGGTAAGCCAGGCTATCAGATAACAAGGCACCAGGATAGGCCAGCCTATCAGATAACAAGACACCAGGATAGGCCAGCCTATCAGATAACAAGGCACCAGGATAGGCCAGCCTATCAGATAACAAGGCACCAGGATAGGCCAGCCTATAACAGTAGGCCTTCACATTTCACGCCAGGCAGCACGGCAGTAAATCTTTGTTGTAGGCACACACACACACACACACACACACACACACACACACACACACACACACACACACACACACACACACTGGAGCTGATATCACATAGGTCCCCACTGTGGTAATATAACCATTCAATTCCTTCCATGTGTCTTCACACCCACTCAGTTACCCCTATGTTTTCCTTTAATCTAACACACTGAACTATACAGACCCTTAATCTAACACACTGAACCATACAGACCCTTAATCTAACACACTGAACTATACAGACCCTTAATCTAACACACTGAACTATACAGACCCTTAATCTAACACACTGAACTATACAGATCCTTAATCTAACACACTGAACTATACAGACCCTTAATCTAACACACTGAACTATACAGACCCTTAATCTAACACACTGAACCATACAGACCCTTAATCTAACACACTGAACCATACAGACCCTTAATCTAACACACTGAACTATACAGACCCTTTAATCTAACACACTGAACTATACAGACCCTTAATCTAACACACTGAACCATACAGACCCTTAATCTAACACACTGAACCATACAGACCCTTAATCTAACACACTGAAATACAGACCCTTAATCTAACAGCCCTGGACGCAGGTGATGGAAAGTATTTCCCCCTCTCTAGAATGGTGTGTAGAGAACGTATGGCCATGCTACATACAGATGGTGAATGTAAAGGGATGTTTTTTGCCCACTTCAAAAGGTTCAAGATGTATCACAATAGAGATTTAAGATATGAAATGTGCTTGAATACTGACAATGGGGATCATAGATTCAATATTCAGGAAGCTGGATGCAAATGCACACATCTCAAAGACTCCCGGTTTCTCGAGCGAAATAAACAGCAAAGAGCTGTGGGTTTGGGGTGAAAAGTGTGTGTGTGTGTGTATATGTGTGTGTGTGTCTCCCACCTACCTCCTCCAGAGAGTGGTACACCTCATAGTCATATTGGGATTCAGACCTCCTCTTGCGGGAAGAGCGATGTCCCGTCTGCTTTTCAATTTCCTTCTGAAGGTTAGATATGAACACCCTGTGGAGAGAGGAGCATCAGTGTGTTTTAGGGTCATGTTTTTATTGAAAATACATTTTAGTCTTGATGATCTTCCTCTTATCATAACTTTGTCTATTCAAGTAAGAAAACTAAGCAGAGAGACCAGTGACTTTGTCCTTCTGTGGAGAGACAGCGTGTCCTAGCGTGGAGAGACAGCGTGTCCTAGCGTGGAGAGACAGCGTGTCCTAGCGTGGAGAGACAGCGTGTCCTAGCGTGGAGAGACAGCGTGTCCTTGCGTGGAGAGACAGCGTGTCCTAGCGTGGAGAGACAGCGTGTCCTAGCGTGGAGAGACAGCGTGTCCTAGCGTGGAGAGACAGCGTGTCCTAGCGTGGAGAGACAGCGTGTCCTAGCGTGGAGAGACAGCGTGTCCTAGCGTGGAGAGACAGCGTGTCCTAGCGTGGAGAGACAGCGTGTCCTAGCGTGGAGAGACAGCGTGTCCTAGCGTGGAGAGACAGCGTGTCCTAGCGTGGAGAGACAGCGTGTCCTAGCGTGGAGAGACAGCGTGTCCTAGCGTGGAGAGACAGCGTGTCCTTGCGTGGAGAGACAGCGTGTCCTAGCGTGGAGAGACAGCGTGTCCTAGCGTGGAGAGACAGCGTGTCCTTAGCGTGGAGAGACAGCGTGTCCTAGCGTGGAGAGACAGCGTGTCCTAGCGTGGAGAGACAGCGTGTCCTAGCGTGGAGAGAGAGCGTGTCCTAGCGTGGAGAGAGAGCGTGTCCTAGCGTGGAGAGAGAGCGTGTCCTAGCGTGGAGAGACAGCGTGTCCTAGCGTGGAGAGACAGCGTGTCCTAGCGTGGAGAGACAGCGTGTCCTAGCGTGGAGAGACAGCGTGTCCTAGCGTGGAGAGACAGCGTGTCCTAGCGTGGAGAGACAGCGTGTCCTAGCGTGGAGAGACAGCGTGTCCTAGCGTGGAGAGACAGCGTGTCCTAGCGTGGAGAGAAAGCGTGTCCTAGCGTGGAGAGAGAGCGTGTCCTTGCGTGGAGAGACAGCGTGTCCTTGCGTTGAGAGACAGCGTGTCCTTGCGTGGAGAGACAGCGTGTCCTTGCGTGGAGAGACAGCGTGTCCTAGCGTGGAGAGACAGCGTGTCCTTGCGTGGAGAGACAGCGTGTCCTTGCGTGGAGAGACAGCGTGTCCTTGCGTGGAGAGACAGCGTGTCCTTGCGTGGAGAGACAGCGTGTCCTTGCGTGGAGAGACAGCGTGTCCTTGCGTGGAGAGACAGCGTGTCCTTGCGTGGAGAGACAGCGTGTCCTTGCTTGGAGAGACAGCGTGTCCTTGCATGGAGAGACAGCGTGTCCTTGCGTGGAGAGACAGCGTGTCCTAGCGTGGAGAGACAGCGTGCAGACAGTCTACTAGGTTTGTATTCTTCATGCTGTCCATGAATTTGTTGTATTTGATGAGTCACATTCACTTATTTGGTAAAAACTATTATCATAACATCAGGAAAGGCTACATCTGTCATTGACATTCTTTGAGAAAACTCCTCTCTTCACAAATGAGATGAGAGTAGTTTTGTCATAGTCTAGCTCAGCTAACATTGACCACAGGACGACAAAACAGAAAAATGTGGACAGAAATCAAAGTGTTTGAATGCATTACGTTTCATGAATAACTACACGCAATTGTATTTTCCAGATAAGATGCGTGATTTTAGTCCCCTCTCATGTGAACCCATCACCCATAGCTTTTTCCATCTAATACAAATTATCCCCCAAACGCTCTCAGACTGTAAATACTGAAACCCATCACCCCACCAGCCTCAGATCTCTGTGGCTCCCCGGCCCATACTGAGGAAATATACATCTATGAATAGTCAAAAGGAAGGAGAGATGAGAGAGCAAAAGAGCGTGAGAGAGAGAGCAAGAGAGAGAGAGCGAGAGAGAGGAGAGAGCAAGAGAAAGAGCAAGAGGAGAGCGAGAGAGAAAGAGAGAGCGAGAGAGATCGAGCAAGCGAGCAAGACAGGATAGCGAGCGAGAGAGAAAGAGAGGAGAGCGAGCGAGAGCGAAAGAGAGGAGAGAGTGAGAGAGAGCAAGAGAGTGAGAGAGAGCAAGAGAGTGAGCGAGCCAGAGAGAGAGAGAGCCAGAGAGAGAGAGAGCCAGAGAGAGAGAGAGAGAGAGCCAGAGAGAGAGAGAGAGCCAGAGAGAGAGAGAGAGAGCCAGAGAGAGAGAGAGAGAGCCAGAGAGAGAGAGAGAGAGCCAGAGAAGAGAGAGAGAGAGAGCCAGAGAGAGAGAGAGAGCCAGAGAGAGAGAGAGAGAGCCAGAGAGAGAGAGAGAGAGCCAGAGAGAGAGAGAGAGAGCCAGAGAGAGAGAGAGAGCCAGAGAGAGAGAGAGAGCCAGAGAGAGAGAGAGCCAGAGAGAGAGAGCCAGAGAGAGAGAGCCAGAGAGAGAGAGAGAGCCAGAGAGAGAGAGAGCCAGAGAGAGAGAGCCAGAGAGAGAGAGCCAGAGAGAGAGAGCCAGAGAGAGAGAGCGAGCGAGCCAGAGAGCGAGTGAGCGAGTGAGCGAGCCAGCGAGCCAGAGAGAGAGAGAGCCAGAGAGAGAGAACCAGAGAGCCAGAGAGAGAAAGAGCCAGAGAGAGAGAGCCAGAGAGAGAGAGCCAGAGAGAGAGAGCCAGAGAGAGAGAGCCAGAGAGAGAGAGCCAGAGAGCGAGCCAGAGAGCGAGTGAGCGAGTGAGCGAGTGAGCGAGCCAGCGAGCCAGAGAGAGAGAGAGCGAGAGAGAGAGAGCGAGAGAGAGAGAGCGAGAGAGCCAGAGAGAGAGAGAGCGAGAGGGCCAGAGAGAGCGAGAGCGAGAGGGCCAGAGAGAGCGAGAGCGAGAGGGCCAGAGAGAGCGAGAGGGCCAGAGAGAGAGCCAGAGAGCCAGAGAGCCAGAGAGCGAGAGAGCCAGAGAGCGAGAGAGAGCCAGAGAGAGAGAGAGAGCCAGAGAGAGAGAGAGAGCCAGAGAGCCAGAGCCAGAGAGCCAGAGCCAGAGAGCCAGAGCCAGAGAGCCAGAGACAGAGAGCCAGAGACAGAGAGCCAGAGACAGAGAGCCAGAGACAGAGAGCCAGAGACAGAGAGCCAGAGAGAGCGAGAGCAAAAGAGAGCGAGAGCAAAAGAGAGCGAGAGCAAAAGAGAGAGAGAGAGAGAGAGAGAAGAGTAAAAAGTCTTCCCTGAGGATAGGGATGACAATGAGAGTGTTTCTGGCTGTGGCTTCTTTGATAAACTCCATCATTGTGATGATTGATGGGGAGAAAAGATGAAAGGGCTGCTTTTGAAAGCGAATAGGGTTGTAGTGCGTGTTTGTGTGTGTGTTTTGTGTGTGTGCATGTGTGCATGTGTGCTTTGAAAAGGCACCTCGCGACACCCTTTGGGGAACAGATGTTCCTCTTCCTGTGGGGGTGGATGGGTTAACGACAGGGGGAGTGGTGAGGCGGAGGGGCACCGGGCTAGGAATGGCTCTGGTGTTATGATGGTCATTGTCTTTACTGTTCAGGGTGAAATATGGAGTAGTCTCTAAGCCCTTACTTAAAATCTATGTGTTCTCTCTGGAGGCGTGTCCGTAGCCCTCGTGTGTCGTTCCGTCTCACGTGCACGTCCACAGTGGCATTGTGTCGGATCAGAGAGGCACTGTTGGGCTGCCAGAGGTCGACCTGAGAGGGAGCGAGAGAGAGAGAGACACAGAGAGAGAGTTAGTTAGTAATAGGGATCCACGGACACACACAGATTGTCCGTAAGACATGGTGAGACACTCCTGCACCACCCAAACAACCTTGCTCCCCTTCCTGAACCCACAGTTCCTCCTGCTAACAAACCCAGGGCTTCTGGGGAGATAGACAATAGCAAAGCTTTAACATTCAAGGCTGTTCTCCACAGCACACTATGACCTGGAGTCGAGATCAATGCTATGGGTTACGGATTGACGAGCAGGTCAAGGGAATGCTGATGACGACACACACACACACACACACACACACACACACACACACACACACACACACACACACACACACACACACACACACACACACACACACACACACACACACACACACACACACACACACACACACACACACACACACACAATTAATAGCCCAGTCAAGCCATCCCCCTGCCTTATACATCCCACACCCTGCTGTTTGACCCCAGGTTAGCAGCCAGCAAAGCCTCTCCTTTCAGTTCCTGCCAAGAAATAGCACCGTTAGCTGGAGCTGGTATAACCTACACATTACCCAGCTATTAGCAGCCAAATAAACACAGATATGTCGACCCTGGACCAGCCATTGATGCTCTCCAAAACCAAGGTTTTACATAAAGATAATAACCAACCACGCTCTAAAATAAACCTTTTTGGGAGCATGAATAAGCGATTCAGTGATTTACTTTGACGGGAACTGAGCGTCTCATAGCTCCAGCTGGCTCTGGTTTCAGCACGGGAGTAGAATCATACAGACTGGCACAAATGCCTATTAAGAGATCATTAATTTAATAGTTAACAGAAAGCCATGCACCCCCTTTGAAATAAACTACAAGCTACAAGGGGTCAAAAAAAACGTTCCACATGTTAATGGTATGGGGTCCCTCAGCTTTTCTCTGCTACTCCAAGCCAACATAAATGGATACGCTTGCAATTTATATGCTGCATTTCCAAATGACCAAGAGCACTATTGTTACTGTAAATGTTTCCACATCTCCATCTCTTTGTTGGTCTCACAAATCAAACAGCACATGCCCAAGCATCACTTGTGTATCACTATCAGATAACATGGTTCACTCTACGAAGCCCTCCTATGATCCAAGTTACGGTTTTCAATAATTGTTTACAGTAAAGGCTCTTATAGATGCATTCCTTGGCTTTATTAGGAAATATAATCCCAGTGGATTAGATCCTTTATCACTTGATTATTTACATGATTTTATTTGCGGTTATAGGATACCTTTAGATTGAGGTAGTTTTGTTATGGTTTATGGCAATCCTGAGAAGGAGTAAAGGAAGGTAGTGGGCCTACTGCAGAGTTAGTTCAGTTCTGAGACATATTGGAGATGTTTGGCTCCTACAAAAGGCAGCTAAGGTGAAATTCAATTGGAGTGTTTATGATTCAGGAGAAGCTAGACCAATCTATCATTTGACACTAGACAGATCTATCATATGACGTAGCACTTGACGGTCTCAGTATCAACAATTCAAAGCACGGAAGGGAACATCTTTTACTTATCACAATTTCACAATTTGTAGCACAACATATTCAGTATTTTTGTGGACAGGCATCCATTTATAAGAATCAACAATTAAATATTGTGACACTCAAGGGCCTCTCTCTGTTTGGCTTCAGTCTCTCTGTGAAAGTGAGGAGTGTGACTTTGGCACAACGCAGATAAACTAAGAAAAACATGTCTTAACAGCAGCTGTCCAAACAGTAGCCGCCATCTCCAGGGTCTTCAGACCCACTGTCCCTCCTTAGACACAGACTCAAGCCAGACCAAGACCAACATGGGGGGTCCACCAAACAATATCTGGTTATTTAGCCGTCAGTTGACCTTTCCCCCTATCTGTCCCTTGTTTCTCTGAGCTAGTATTTCTGGTTGTCAGGACAGTTCAGCCCAACCCTGAACCCTAACACAGATGTAGGATCTTAATTTGAGCCAGTTTGCTACACTTCTAATCCTGCAGCAACAGGAAATGTCAATTATTATGTTGATTATAATTAATGGACATTATTGTGGGGGTTGATACATTCAAAAGCATTTTTAAACCTCAAATACATTAAAATGTTTAAAATGTACTGCAGGACATTTCTCTTGAAAAAGGGTGATCAAATTAAGATCCTACATCTATCTGAACCTTGCTAAGGATAACTATAACAGCCCAAACAGTTCCCAACACACCCCAAACATATCTGAAACACTACCAAATAGCCCATAGCCGTGAAATACGACCAAACACAGTCCATAACAGCCAAAGCCAAACCAACTAAAGACAGCCCACCACTGACAAACACTGCTCAACATATCCCACCACTGACAAACACTGCTCAACACATCCCACCACTGACAAACACTGCTCAGTATATCCCACCACTGACAAACACTGCTCAACATATCCCACCACTGACAAACACTGCTCAACATATCCCACCACTGACAAACACTGCTCAACATATCCCACCACTGACAAACACTGCTCAACACATCCCACCACTGCTCAAAACATTCTAAACTGGGACGGCTGCATCCACGGGCAAATGTGAATTTATCAATTCGACTCAGTTTTCATATATTAACCTTGACCACCCAGGCAGGTTCCAGGCCCATTTTCATACTTCACTAATAACATCAGTCCCACTGCTGGGAGTTTATCTTCAAGGGAAGAAAAGAGTAGGAAGGTCGCCGGTGTTCTCGGCATTGCTGTGTAATTGTTCCCAAATGGTATTGGGAATGTCACAGGCCACAGCAGACGCTTTCTCGCCTTCTCCGGGGAGCTTGAAGGTTTTTTCAACTACAACGGTCAATGAACCAGATGTCTTTCTGACTGTACCGTGAACTGCCTCATTTACCTCTCTGTAAAATTAGCCAGAAGAAGAATGTACACTAACTACATTATGATTACTATGGTTCTCTGTTGGTTTTATCATGGCCTATTTTACCGTTCTACTAATGTCACGGTTGTCGTAAGGAGAAGCGGAGCGTGTGTGTCGTCCCACATTTTATTTACACTGTGAAACTATGCAATACATATTGGAGATCATTGGAGATCATCCCAAACAAAACCCCAACATAGAAATACGGCGGCTCTGGTGCAGTAAGCAGAACCTTCTCATCCCGCAGATCCTCCTACAGAGGAGGCGGCTCCGGTTCAGGGCGTAACCCCCACTCCGCCCGCTGATCCCTCCGATTTTGTGTCACCGGACTGTGGATCATCACCGGGGGTTCTGGACTGCCGACTGCCGCTGGAGGTTCTGGACTGCGGACCGCCGCTGGAAGTTCTGGACTGCGGACCACCGCTGAAGACTCCGGACTGGGGGCCGTCTCAGGAGGCTCCGGACTGTGGGCCGTCTCAGGAGGTTCTGGACTGTAAAGCGTCGCCGGAAGCTCTGGACTGGGAACTGTCGCCGGAAGCTCTAGACTGGGAACTGTCGCCGGAAGCTCTAGACTGGGAACTGTCGCCGGAAGCTCTAGACTGGGAACTGTCGCCGGAAGCTCTAGACTGGGAACTGTCGCCGGAAGCTCGGGAATGGGAACTGTCGCCGGAAGCTCGGGAATGGGAACTGTCGCCGGAAGCTCGGGAATGGGAACTGTCGCCGGAAGCTCTGGACTGGGACTGCGCACTGGAGGCCTGATGCGTGGGGCTGGCACAGGTGGCGCCAGATTAGTAACACACACCTCAGGGCAAGTGCGAGGAGCAGGCACAGGGCGTACCAGGCTGAATAGACTCACAGGAGGCCGGGTACGTGGGGCAGACACAGGATATACTGGGCCGTGGAGGCGCACTGGAAATCTCGAGCGTAGAGCTGGCACAATCCGCCATGGCTGGATGCTCAACCTAGCTCGACAAATGTGGGGCGCGGGCACAGATCGCACCGGCCTGTGAATGCGCCCTGGCGACACAGTGCGCATCACCGCATAACACGGTGCTTGCTTCATCACTCGCTCCCCACAGTAAGCACGGGGAGTTGGCTCAGGTCTCCAACCTGACTCTGCCAATCTCCCCGTGTGCCCCCCCCCCCTCTCGCACTTGCCTCGTGGCTGGTATAGTACCTCGTAATATCGCAGCTCCGCTTTAGCTGCCTCAATTTCCTCCTTTGGACGGCGATACTCCCCAGCCTGACTCCAGGGTCCTTTCCCGTCCAGAATTTCCTCCCAAGTCCATTCCTGTTTCTCCTGGTCCTTTGGTGGTGGGAGATTCTGTCACGGTTGTCGTAAGGAGAAGCGGACCAAAGTGCAACGTGTGTGTCGTTCCACATTTTATTTACACTGTGAAACTATGCAATACAAAAACAACAAACCGTGACGCAGAGGTGAAACATACACTGACTCAAAGATAATCTCCCACAAACCCAGGTGGGAAAAAAACCCTACTTAAGTATGATCTCCAATTAGAGACAACGAGGACCAGCTGCCTCTAATTGGAGATCATCCCAAACAAAACCCCAACATAGAAATACAAAACTAGAACCTGAACATAGAAATAGAAAACATAGAAGAAGAAAACCAGTCACGCCCTGACCTACTCTACCCTAGAAAAGAACATCTTTCTATGGTCAGGATATGACAAGTAAGCTATGTAGAATTGTTTTAAGAAGGTCAAACCAAGGATAATTTAGCTATTTGATTTAGCATTTTAAGATCTCTTGAAGTATCAAAAAAAAAATATATATATATATTTTTTTTTATTAACAAATATTTTTGGCCTTACTGCCATTAGCCCATACAAAACGCATTGAATAACAGATTCACTACATGGAACAACAGATAGTCCCCCAAAAATATAAAAAGGAAGTTTGTTCTGAAGTGTCCCTCCTATTATTGGGTATGACGCTACAAGTTTGGCACACCTGTATTTGGTGAGTTTCTCCCATTCTTCTCTGCACATCCGCTCAAGCTCTGTCAGGTTGGATGGGGAGGGTCGCTGCACAGCTATTTTCAGGTCTCTCCAGAGATGTTCGATTGGATTCTAGTACGGGCTCTGGCTGGGCCACTCAAGGACATTCAGAGACTTGTTCCCGTAGCCACTCCTGCATTGTCTTGGCTGTGTGCTTAGGGTCGTTGTCCTGTTGGAAGGTGAACCATCACCCCAGTCTGAGGTCCTGAGCGATCTGGAGCAGGTTTTCATCAATGATCTCTCTGTATTTTGCTCCGTTCATCTTTCCCTCGATCCTGAATAGTCTCCCAGTCCCTGCCGCTGAAAAACATCCCCACAGCATGATGCTGTCACCACCATGCTTCACCGTAGGGATGGTGCCAGGTTTCCTCTAGATGTGACGCTTGGCATTCAGGCCAAAGAGTTCAATCTTGGTTTCATCAGACCAGAGAATCTTGTTTCTCATGGTCTGAGAGTCTTTAGGTGCCTTTTGGCAAACTCCAAGCAGGCTGTCATGTGCCTTTTACTGAGGAGTGGCTTCTGTCTGGCCACTCTACCAAAAAGGCCTGATTGGTGGAGTGCTGCAGAAATGGTTGTCCTTCTGGAAGGTTCTCCCATCTCCACAGAGGAACTCTAGAGCTCTGTCAGAGTGACCATCTGGTTCTTGGTCACCTCCCTGACCAAGGCCTTTCTCCCCAGATTGCTGAGGCTGGTCGGGTGGCCAGCTCTAGGAAGAATCTTGGTGGTTCTAAACTTCTTCCATATAAGAATGATGGAGGACACTGTGTTCCTGGGGACCTTCAATGCTTCAGAAATGTTTTGGTACCCTTTTCCAGATCTGTGCCTCAACACAATCCTGTCTCGGAGCTCTACGGACAATTCCTTTGACCTCATGGCTTGGTTTTTGCTCTGACATGCACTGTCAACTGTGGGACCTTATATAGACAGGTGTGTGCCTTTCCAAATCATGTCCAATCAATTAAATGTATCACAGATGGACTCTAATCAAGTTGTAGAAACATCTCAACGATGATCAATGGAAACAGGATGCACCTGAGCTCAATTTCGAGTCTCATAGCAAAATGTCTGAATACTTATGTAAATAAGGTATTTTTGAATTTTTTGCAACAACAAAAAAATAGTTTTTTCTTTGTCAATATAGAGTATTGTGTGTATATTGCTGAGGATTTTTTTTATTTAATCGTTTTCAGAATAAGGCTGTAATGTACAAAATGTGGAAAAAGTCAAGGGGTTTGAATACTTTCTGAAGGCACTGTATATTTCCATACATTTTTCCAACTGGTACAGGGGACATTCAGGCGAGTCTTGTGAGGCCTGGTGGGTGTCCAAGAGCAAAACAACTGACATGTACATGAGAGTCTCACCTTTGCACAGAGGGGTCATATTAGTGTGATGCCCAAATGGTTTGGACGCTACAGACATAAGTACCAACTTCAGACAAGTCTCCTGACACTTGACGAGTCTACTGACACCATTGTGTTCATCTTTCCATAGAGGGGTCATAGTAGTTTGTAGACCAAACCATTCGGACGCTATTGACAGTTTTGTGAGAAGACTGATTTCAGGATGTTTCATGGTCTGATAAACACTGCTTTAGCTCTGTCACCTTTCACCGCAGATGCGGAAGTGCGACATAGGTGGATGCAGTGGACAGAGACTCATCCAATGCAAAAATCCAAATCTCTAGCTTAAACTAACAGATTTTTATAATAATTGTGTGTGTGTGAGTGAGTGAGTGAGACATAGAGAGACAGAGAGACTATTGAAGACAAGACATCATTACCTTGATGTTTCCCAGGAGTTTTTTCAGCACCTGAACCTCCTCTTTGTTGCTGGGAGTTATCCTGAAGACTTGATCCCTGAAGATGCAGAGGGAAGCAGTTAAGTTATCCTGAAGACTTGATCACTGAAGAAGCAGAGGGAAGCAGTTAAGTTATCATGAAGATTTGATCCCTGAAGAAGCAGAGGGAAGCAGTTAAGTTATCCTGAAGACTTGATCACTGAAGAAGCAGAGGGAAGCAGTTAAGTAACATGTTATATATGCTGCTTCTACTATACAGTCAAGGAAGTTACTATACTGAAAACAAATATAAACGCAAAGTGTTGGTCCAATGTTTCATGAGCTGAAATAAAAGATCCCAGAAATGTTCCATACTCACAAAAAGCTTGTTTCTCTAAAATGTTGTGCACAAATGTATTTACATCCCTGTTAGTGAGAATTTCTCCTTTGCCAAGATAATCCATCCACCTGACTGGTGTGGCATATCAAGAAGCTGATTAAACAGCATGATCATTCAACAGGTGCACCTTGTGCTGGGGACAATAAAAGGCCACCCTAAAATGTGCAGTTTTGTCACACAACACAATGCCACAGATGCTCAGCTCTTTTGTCGCCAGTTGTTCTCGTGTATCATACAATGCGTCCATATGGCAGAGGAAGAGACATTTATAACTAGAGTGCATAGATGGAGCCCCATCTGTGCAAAAGCCCACCATTCGATTCCATATAGCATTTGTTTTTTATCAGTATAGCCACTCAGCACACTGCACAGCACACTATGCTGTTTCATGCTGCTTGACCATATGGTTCGTAAGAAGTGCCCATCAAGCCAATCCAACTTGTGGGAGGTGCTTCAGGGAGCATGGGGTGAAATCTCTTCAGATTACCTCAACAAATTGTCAACTAGAATGCCAAAGGTCTGCAAGGCTGTAATTGCTGCAAATGGAGGATTCTTTGACGATAGCAAAGTTAGAAGGACACAATTATTATTTCAATTAAAAATCACTATTTATAACCTTGTCAATGTCTTGACTATATTTCCTATTCATTTTGTAACTCATTTCATGTATGTTTTCATGGAAAACAAGGAGATTTCTAAGTGACCCCAAACTTTTGAATGGTAGTATATATTTTTTTCTTTAGGATTTGGGAAATTCTCCCACGACCCCACTTTTATATCAGGCGACCCCACATGGGGTCACGATCCCTAGTTTGGGAACCGCTGTACTACACAGTACAGTATGATAGCGTAGCGCCTATCGTTCTCCTTTACATTTCTAAAGAGATTGAACAGGATCTTAAGCACTTACAAATTCGTAACATAGTGTACGAATTGCAGGATTTAATTTATTTAATTGTATTTATCTTTTTTTGCAGCACAGAACATATCACAAGAAATGGGTGAAGTTGTGAACACAATTGTGCAACACTTTCGGGGACCGGTTTTGGCTCCTGAGGGTTACTTTCAAAACTACTGTCTGAAATTATACAAAATCTTTATAAGGCATCTTTAATTCCCTAGTGACGTGAGAGGATCTTTGTGCGGCTGAGGACTCCCTAGAGTAGGCAGAGGGTGTGGTACTGGTGCTACTAACTACCTCATAATGCCCACCTATCTGTGTCTGTAAGTCATCTGTCCCCTATACAAACCACAGTCAGAATGAAAGAGTTTCATGAATTCAGTCAGATTATAAATTACTTCACCAAGAGCACATCACTCTATGACATTTCTCAGCCATAGTGTCAGTTAATGCATTCTACCTTTTTAAATGACTGGAGAATGACGCTTAATTGCGAGGGAGAGAGGGTTAAGGGAAGGGAAGGGCTGGGTCCTGTTTCAGTGTAAGATCTGGGATAGATGACAGGGTCATACCAGTGCCAAACAATTTGGCTGACAGATCATTATAGGATAGTGTTACCACATCTTGTGTTCCACAAACAGGTGATGTGATGGGACAGAGATTTGTTTTTATAACACAGATTAAATTGAGACATTTGAGAATCAGGGGTCTTAAATAACATGAATGTACATTAAGATCCAAGCATTAAACTAAAGACCTTCCACACACATTTACATCATTTGAAAACATCTAAATGTAGACAAGGCGAACTTAACATAACCTTTACATACCTGGTGAGATTTCAGGAAAATAAAGCATGCCAGTAGTAAGCCTTAGCTCTGATTCAAAACTATGACTCATAGAAAATATACAACCAAAGATATTGTTTAGCCTACTACTGTATATCATTGTATTGAATTTCCCTTATTAACTGGTGCCCTAAATGAACTTTGTTCATTGGTAGCACTGGTTAGGAGCACCAGTGAACAGCATTTAGCACCAGACATTTTTATTTAATTTAAATTGATTTAGATGTAGCTACGCCTAGATTATTTTTGAAGCTCGTCTCCTGAGAAACTATTCGGAGAGCCATTCCTTTCTTCTAATGCCATCTTAAGTTGTTATCCAGCTAGGTTACATCAGAGCCATGTATTTGGGTTACATAACTGAATAAAGTTGTTTGTTATCAAACAAACAGTTAGCGGCCAGCAAGTAGGCTTAGTGTAGAGTCCAAGACATGGTTTATGGAATTATAAATTCATAAATCATGCAAATCCACAATAGAAATAAATAAAATGTAGATCAGGTAACAAGAGTTATAATGTTTGAACAGTTTGGGCTAGAGACAAGTGGTTTGAGCTAGAGAAAAGAGGTTTGGGCTAGAGGCAAGTAGTTTGGGCTTGAGACAAGCGGTTTACACTAGAGACAAGTGGTTTAGGCTAGAGACAAGTGGTTTAGGCTAGAGACAAGTGGTTTGGGCCAGAGACTAGTGGTCTGGGCCAGAGACTAGTGGTCTGGGCCAGAGACAAGCGGTTTCGGCCAGAGACAAGCGGTTTCGGCCAGAGACAATTGGTTTGGGCTAGAGACTAGTGGTTTGAGCTAGAGACTAGTGGTTTGGGCTAGAGACTAGTGGTTTGGGCTAGAGAAAAGAGGTTTGGGCTAGAGACTAGTGGTTTAGGCTAGAGACTAGTGGTTTGGGCTAGAGTCTAGCGGTCTGGGCCAGAGACTAGTGGTCTGGGCCACAGACAAATGGTTTGGGCCAGAGACAAATGGTTTGGAATAGAGACAAATGGTTTGGGATAGAGACAAATGGTTTGGGATAGAGACAAGTGGTTTGGGCTAGAGACTAGTGGTCTGGGCTAGAGACTAGTGGTCTGGGCCAGAGACTAGTGGTCTGGGCCAGAGACAAGCGGTTTGGGATAGAGACAAGTGGTTTGGCCTACAGACAAGCAGTTTGGGCTAGAGACAAGTAGTTTGGGCTAGAGACTAGTGGTTTGGCCTACAGACAAGCGGTTTGGGCTAGAGACAAGGGGTTTGGGCTAGAGACAAGCGGTTTAGGCTAGAGACTAGTGGTTTGGGCTAGAGACAAGTGGTTTGGGCTAGAGACTAGTGGTTAGGGCTAGAGACTAGTGGTTAGGGCTAGAGACTAGTGGTTTGGGCTAGAGACTAGTGGTTTGGGCTAGAGACTAGTGGTTTGGGCTAGAGACTAGTGGTTTCTGCTAGAGACAAGTGGTTTGGGCTAGAGACTAGTGATTTGGGCTAGAGACTAGTAGTTTGGGCTTGTCATGACGTGGCCCTCTTTGGGTATAGCGAGTACCCTCCCCCTCTCTCTTACCATCTCTCTCTCCCTCCTACACCCAGGCTCTGTTATCTCAGGTCATAAATTCCATGAGGAGACTCTCCTCAGGGCCATGCAGTATTGAGAGAGGGTTTCATAGAGAGAACAAAGGAACTTCTTCAACATCACAGAACTTGAGAACTGAACAATGTTCATGTTTTGGAGAATGTGTAAACGGTCGGTGGAGAATCCAGCTACGACCGGTCCATTTTGTTTAATGTTTGTGACCTCATTGAGACAATACAGTCACATTACCATAACTCTGTTTATACAAGAGTCTCCGTTATGAGATTTGCATCTAATTATTGTATAAAATGAATGAGTAAAGATTAAACTATTTGTGAAATTATGTAATGTGATTTTAAACTGTTTAATGAAAGAGAATCCAATTCCCTTTGGAGTTTAACTAAGTCATTGGCCCGCCCCATGAGCACAGACATTGATCTGGCATCATGGGACAGCCTTTTCTGCTGTTCCGAATATAATCCCCACCTGGAGAAGCCCACTGCAGACCATGCGTACCTCAATTAACGAGAGGGCTAAGGTTTGAGTAGAGACCATGCATTCCTCGGTCAGCTGAGGGAGCTATGGTTGTAACGGTTGTTGAATTCCTAACCAAACCACGTGGAGCATTGGTGGAAATGGTTAAACTCTGAGACTATTGATACCTACAGAATAAGAGCAAATCTTCGATACTAATTACTCGTCTGCAGCTAGAATTCATGTCGACCTGGAATGCGAAGCACGACAACCGCCCAAACATCTATTCTATAAGAACATTTCTGAATGTGACTCTGAAGTATCCATTCTAACCATGAAAGACTCCAGGGACGCAAAGAGAAGTTCAGATGAACTTTCCGAAAGATGGACGATTCCAACAGAGATCACGACGACACACTGACCGTAAATATATATATTGATTGCAATTATTCCCGAATGAGTGAGCGTTCATGTGCAAAGGATTAGTATTTCTATCAATATAATTATCAACTGTGTAGTGTCTTTTGTCTTTCGCGCCCTTCTCAGTCCCTTTGTCTACCAAGCCGCCATATCGGTTTAGCCCACTAGGGAACATCCCCTATCATTTCCTTGTAACCATATCTACTTTGTTTGTTTGTTTATGCATTTCTGTGATTATTTAGTTAGTTAGTAAATAAATGATTAAGACAATTGCTGTATGAAAGATTCATAGTGAAGGCTGGGTTCGTGCAGAGAACCAACAATTTACGACGTTTGGAATGAGACTAACGTGAGGTAAAGAATAATTCATTAATTAGAAGACTAATTGATCAGATATTAAAATATCTGAAGAGTTATATTAGGAAAATTATAACTTTGTAATCTGAAGATTTTCCTTGGTGCCCTGACTTCCTAGTTAATTATATTTACATGATTAGTTTAAATCACATAATAATAACAGAGAATTGATTTGATAAAATAACAGTCTTCACTTTAATGATGCCAAAGACACGACAGGCTAGAGACAATTGGTTTGGGCTAGAGACTAGTGGTTTGGGCTAGAGACAATTGGTGTGGGCTAGAGACTAGTGGTGTGGGCTAGAGACAATTGGTGTGGGCTAGAGACTAGTGGTTTGGGCTAGAGACTAGTGTTTTGGGCTAGAGACTAGTGGTTTGGGCTAGAGACTAGTGGTTTGGGCTAGAGACTAGTGGTTTGGGCTAGAGACTAGTGGTTTGGGCTAGAGACTAGTGGTTTGGGCTAGAGACTAGTGGTCTGGGCTAGAGACTAGTGGTCTGGGCTAGAGACTAGCAGTTTAGACTAGAGACAATTGTAAAGGTGTGAAGCATGACGGTTTAGGGGCTGGGCTACACACTGCGTGCACAATTATTAGGCAAATTGTATTCCTCGGGATTCATTTTATTGTTGAACAAACACAATGCTCTCAGTCAATCCAAAATGTTATTGAACCTCAAACCTGAATGTTTAACAAAGGAAAAGTGAGTTTTGTCTGTCTTTCTCAGGGAAATATATGTGTGCACAATTATTAGGCAACTATTAGTGTGCAGAATTATTAGGCAACTAAATTACAAAAATAATTTCTCTCAACTCACTTGTTTATTCTCAATTTTTAGAGTAAGTATAACAGATAAGTAACACAAAATGACAATTATATAACATTTTTGGCCTTTCAAAAATATTCAGTGACCAATATAGCCACCATTATTTTCAATAACTGCCATGAGCCTTCCATCCATGCAGTCTGTCAGTTTATTGATCTGTTCACAATCAATTTTCGCTGAAGCAGCAACCACAGTCTCCCAAATGCTGTTCAAAAAGGTGTATTGTCTTCCATCACTGTAAATCTCACGTTTGAGAAGGGCCCACAAGTTCTCAATAGGATTTAAGTCAGGTGAGGAAGGGGGCCAGGTCGTTATTCAGGCATCATTGAGGCCCTTGCTGGCTAGCCAAGCAGTGGAGTACTTGGATGCATGTGATGGAGCATTGTCCTGCATAAAGATCATGGCCTTCTAAAATGCTGAGGGCTTCTTCCTGTACCACTGTTTGACGAAAGAATCTTCCAGAAACTGGCAGTAGGTTTGGGAGTTGAGTTTCAGTCCATCTTCAACCCGAAAAGGTCCAACTACCTCATCCTCAATGATAGCAGCCCATACCAGTACCCCTCCTTCACCTTGCTGGCACCTGACTCAAAGTGGTGCCCTGTGTCCATTACTGATCCAGCCACGGGCCCATCCATTTGGTCCATCAAGAGTCACTTTCATTTCATCTGTCCATAGAACCTTTGAAAAATCTGTCTTCAGGTATTTCTTTGCCCAATCTTGACGCTTCAACTTATGAATCTTATTCAGTGGTGGTATTGTTTCAGTCTTCTTGACCTTGACCATGTCTCTGAGCACTTGACACCTTGTACTTCTGAACACTCCAGGTAGGTTGCAGTTCTGGAATGCGGTGGCACTGGAGGATAATGGGTTCCTGGTAGTTTGAAGTTTAATTCTTCTCAAGTCTTTTGCAGTTAATTTGCGCCTTTTCTTCCCCATGCGTTTCTTGCGCCCCAGTTGACTATTCGCAACAAAACGTTTGAATGTCCGGTGGTCACACCTCAATAGTTTAGCTATTTAAAGAGTGTCGCATCCATCTGAAAGGCATTTTACATTTTTGGTTTTTCAGTGTCAGTTAAATTTCATTTTTGGCCCATTTTACCTGAGGTAATGAGGCTGCCTAATAATTATGCACACCTTGATATAAGGTGTTATTCACTTTTGCCACACCCTCCCTCATTACACAAATACACTGCTCAAAAAAATAAAGGGAACACTAAAATAACACATCCTAGATCTGAATGAATGAAATAATCTTATTAAATACTTTTTTCTTTACATAGTTGAATGTGCTGACAACAAAATCACACAAAAATAATCAATGGAAATCCAATTTATCAACCCATGGAGGTCTGGATTTGGAGTCACACTCAAAATTAAAGTGGAAAACCACACTACAGGCTGATCCAACTTTGATGTAATGTCCTTAAAACAAGTCAAAATGAGGCTCAGTAGTGTGTGTGGCCTCCACGCGCCTGTATGACCTCCCTACAACGCCTGGGCATGCTCCACCCTGATGAGGTGGCGGATGGTCTCCTGAGGGATCTCCTCCCAGACCTGGACTAAAGCATCCGCCAACTCCTGGACAGTCTGTGGTGCAATGTGGCATTGGTGGATGGAGCGAGACATGATGTCCCAGATGTGCTCAATTGGATTCAGGTCTGGGGAACAGGCGGGCCAGTCCATAGCATCAATGCCTTCCTCTTGCAGGAACTGCTGACACACTCCAGCCACATGAGGTCTAGCATTGTCTTGCATTAGGAGGAACCCAGGGCCAACCGCACCAGCATATGGTCTCACAAGGGGTCTGAGGATCTCATCTCGGTACCTAATGGCAGTCAGGCTACCTCTGGCGAGCACATGGAGGGCTGTGCGGCACCCCAAAGAAATGCCACCCCACTGACCCACCACCAAACCGGTCATGCTGGAGGATGTTGCAGGCAGCAGAATGTTCTCCACGGCGTCTCCAAACTCTATCACGTCTGTCACGTGCTCAGTGTGAACCTGCTTCATCTGTGAAGAGCACAGGGCACCAGTGGCAAATTTATCAATCTTGGTCTTCTCTGGCAAATGCCAAACGTCCTGCACGGTGTTGGGCTGTAAGCACAACCCCCACCTGTGGACATCGGGCCCTCATACCACCCTCATGGAGTCTGTTTCTGACCGTTTGAGCAGACACATGCACATTTGTGGCCTGCTGGAGGTCATTTTGCAGGGCTCTGGCAGTGCTCCTCCTGCTCCTCCTTGCACAAAGGCGGAGGTAGCGGTCCTGCTGCTGGGTTGTTGCCCTCCTACGGCCTCCTCCACGTCTCCTGATGTACTGGCCTGTCTCCTGGTAGCGCCTCCATGCTCTGAACACTACGCTGACAGACACAGCAAACCTTCTTGCCACAGCTCGCATTGATGTGCCATCCTGAATGAGCTGCACTACATGAGCCACTTGTGTGGGTTGTAGACTCCGTCTCATGCTACCACTAGAGTGAAAGCACCGCCAGCATTCAAAAGTGACCAAAACATCAGCCAGGAAGCATAAGAACTGAGAAGTGGTCTGTGGTCACCACCTGCCGAACCACTCCTTTATTGGGGGTGTCTTGCTAATTGCCTATAATTTCCACCTGTTGTCTATTCCATTTGCACAACAGCATGTGAAATTTATTGTCAATCAGTGTTGCTTCCTAAGTGGACAGTTTGATTTCACAGAAGTGTGATTGACTTGGAGTTACATTGTGTTGTTTAAGTGTTCCCTTTATTTTTTTGAGCAGTGTACATATCACCTGAAAATGATTAAATCCAATAAGCATTCAAGTTTATATGGTTTGGAGTTGGAAAATGTGAATAGAAACAATGATAAGATCAGAATACTCACTTGCCTAATAATTGTGCACCCAGTGTATAGTAGGCCCTGCTCACAGGTGGTACAGTGAAGCCTAATCAGACTTGCCCGTGTGCATCATGCTTCTCGCAGGTGAGGTGCAAAGGGAAGTGAGCACTGGAGTACCGGACTTTCAGGTAAGAAAGGGTTTACAGAGCGGCAAATGAAGTGGGTTTTTATATATTTCAAATTGGCCAATTTTTTAAAACTAATTTACCAATCACATCATGTTATCTTTTGTATTCCTATTTTGATTGGTCCCTGAACCCATAAAGACAATGTAGAAATATATAAAACCCGTCTTAACTTCCCCATCTGTTGGACCTAAAGTCTGAGGCAAAGAGCCTATAGCCTATAAAACTATAGGTTTGAAAACTCTGTGGCTGAGAGCCGAAGCACCTTTATCAACTTCCAATCCACTGTCCTCCAAGAGTTCCTGAATGTTCTGTTTACTCTCACAGGTGAGGTGAAATTATACAATGTAGTCTAGCCTATTGACTTTGCACGCACCGGTCAATACAAATGTAACAACTTTGCTCCCAACGGCACATATCATTTTGCCATTCAATGTAGCTTATTATCTGGGTGAATATTTCTCTAGGCGCAATGGTGCTAAATCTAAATTCCAGGTCACACAGCAAAATACTTAGGGGGATGTACGAACAGAGCCCTGACCCTGACTATGAAACACATTGGTGAAAATAACCAAAAAATCCATACCACATTATTAGATTCAGTAGCAAACAACGTCAATCATATGACTGTTTGAAGCCCTGGCAATTCCTTTCAGGTGTAAACATGGGAAACAGATGAATGAAAAACACTTACCGTAAATTCCGGACCAGGCTTTGAACCTCGCGGCTTAAACAATGACGCAGCTAATATATGGATTTTTCCCTCTTTCAATTTTTTTTTTCTCCAAAAAAACACATTCTGTGACGTGCTCAGTTTTTGGGCGGCATGAAGCTTTTATTAGACCAATGAAATTGCCGAACGGGTTAAGGTCAAACAACTTGTTTACTGTTTAGATTAAATCGAGCGCTCTCAAACTTCCCATCATTCTGATTATGGTAGTCATTTTGTCACCCTCATCATGGCAAAGACACGGAGAAATGCATATGATGCAGCTTTCAAGTTGAAGGCGATTGATCTGGCTGTTGGAAAAGGAAATAGAGCTGCTGCACGGGAGCTTGGTCTTAATGAGTCGATGATAAGACGTTGGAAACAGCAGCGTGAGGAATTGACTCAAAAAGACAACTAAAGCAAAAGACAACTAAAGCTTACTGCTAATTTTTTATTTTTTGTTACAAGCCGTGTTTTGTTAAAGCCTATTTATTTTTGTTACAAGCCGTGTTTCGTTAAGGCCTATTTATTTTTGTTACAAGCCGTGTTTCGTTAAAGCCTGTGTAAAGTTCATTTGTTTCAATGTACCGGTAGGCACCTGCGGCTTATAGACGTGCGGCTTATTTATGTTCAAAATAATATTTTTTTTTTAAATTCAGTGGGTGCGGCTTATGTTCAGGTGCGCTTAATAGTCTGGAAATTACGGTAATCTGATTCTGATGTTCCATGGGGGCTAGTAGTCAATTCTTATTCTCATCTGTCTAACACTGCTTCTGAATCTCCTGTCTTCATAGGATATAAAGGCAATCCCTAGACACACTGAAAATGTATCTCCACTAACGATACCGTCATAAAGACAACAACATCATAAGAAGGAAACCACTCTGCTAGACCCACAACTATCCCTTGTGTTTGACTAACTGAAACCATATCAACCACCTAAGCTTAGTATCTGGTTTCATGGATTGGCTTTCATATTTCTCCACACAGTAAATCAACTCAGCGACCAGATTCATACTGTACTGTAAAGCTTTGCATAGGAATCCATTTCCAGTCCGGTTTAAATGACATTTGAAATGAAACTATTAACAGTATAGCTGCATGAGTGTGGTATTTCAACAAAACAGAAACAACTGTTCCCTATAAACTCTTAATGAAAGTGTGTCACAAATGGGACATGGCATAGTTCAGCACCTGTCACAGACACCTTTCGTTAGGCTATATCCAAGCTCTCTTTAATGTTACATTCCTGTGGGAACTCATAATATTAACTTTATTATAAACGTAAAAAGCCATCACAACTAGGCTATAGACCTGTGCAGTACAACACGCCCATGTTCATGTCCACGATCCACTAGTTGTAAGTGCTTGCGAGATTGCCTGGGTTTCCAAGGATTTGTCGGTGCCACTGACAGATGAAGAGCAATCACTAACACACACACACAAGCACACACAGACGCACACAGTGCTTGACTTGGACTGAAATAGGTGCTGGTACTGTTTATATTTAGGTGCAGGAGTTCCACAATACTGTTGAGCTAATATTCTATAAGAGGAACAGGAGCTCAAGCAGTAGAACAGTGAAGTTTCCGGAACTCAGCTCTCGCTCTCTATCTCTCTCTCTCTCACTCCCTGTCTCACTCCCTCTCTCAAATTCAAATTCAAGCTGCTTTATTGGCATGAAAAACATTGTGTCAATATTGCCAAAACAACAATATAATAATACAAAAATATCTCTCTCTCTATCTATCTTTCACTCCCTCTATCTATCTCTCACTCCCTCTCTCTCTCTATCACTCTCTCTCTCTCACTCTCTATATCTCACTCCCTATAGCTCTCTCTCTCACTCTCTCTATTTCTCTTCCTCACTCCCTATAGCTCTCACTCTCCCCCTCTCTATTTCTCTTCCTCACTCCCTATAGCACTCTCTCTCTCCCTCTGTCAATTTATCCCTTTCTCTATCATGTTTCCATTTTCCACCAGGTCTTTCACACTGTGACACAGGGTGTTGTGGCCCCCTTAAACAAAGGTGGCCCAGGGCCGCTTATAGGGATGAGGGAGAGAGGGAACAAAAGGGCATTACACCCCACTCCAGCGGCCACAAGAAATGCCACCAACAGCCTTTCCCCAATGCTACATGTAGCCTCAATGCCTACAGGTTAGAGCATGACTTAGAGACCGTTTATCTAGGGCAAAATCCCTTTCCATCCCAAACTTGAAAACTGTGTAGCTCATGCAACTTCCAATACACCATTTAGTTCTACTCCAGTTTAGTTCTACTCCAGAAAAGCGTTTTATCATCACCCAAATTGACCCATCTTTTCCTTGTCATAGCGATCCCCATGGATCATAGACTCTCTGTCAAAACGCTGGCACTGCCTTCTCTGTGTGTCTCGGTGTGTCTCGGTGTGTTAAAAGCCTGCTGTGCACTGGTAGCTTTCCTTTCTAGGCTAAAGCTGTGTTTTAAGCTGTCAATCTGACATTTCACTCAGCTCTCTCTATGGCAGTAACCTTTTAACTGAGCCCTTGGCACTAAGACAGAAGGTACTTCTCTGTAGTCTTTTTGGATACTGAGAGAAATTATATTATCGCTCCACTCTGTGGGCCCACCTTCAATATACCCAACTCTGTGTGTCCCATTGTTGAGGGAATAGGGGCACATAGTACTTCTGTATCACAATATCAAGATCTGACAAGTGTACTGTATTCAGTGTTTCCCCTTTATGCATTTAGTTGCGGCACACAAATTGTGGCTGCCACTGCAAAAAAACTAAAATATATATTAATAATAATAATAATATTTTGTTTCGGGATGATAAAATGTGTTCAGTGTAAACTTAGATAAAAAACATGAGCTGGCGCACACCCAGAATAATAGTTTGTGTGGAGGTGCTGACTAACGGTGAATAAACTAGAAACTATCAAAATAAAGACAGTCGCACACTCCATGTGTAATCTCCCAGCAATGTAATGGGTATTTACCAACGTTTCGGCATCACTGTGCCTTCCTCAGAGTAATGTCATGATTTTGATAGTTTTCAGTGTAAACTTAAACAACTAAAACCAGATATAAAGTATGTATGAAAAAAATGTTGTGGTATGGGGCCCCGATGGATTTTGTTATAATGTTTGAGTCACTCAGATAGCATAAGAACACGGCATTAGTGTCACGGATCCCTCTGGAACTGTCCTTACGCACACGTGGCCCCTATTCCCATTGATTAGTCATTGTATGAGTGTGCCCTTTGTTCACCATTGCCCTGTTGATTATTGTTGCTATGTCCATTGGTCGTGTGAGTACCTGTGCTATGTTGTTTTGGCTTTCGTGCCACGTATATTGTGCAGATGATTACGGGTCTCGTCCCGTGTGATAATCATTGTGCGATTGTGTATTTATTCAAGGTACTCCTCGCTCTTTTGTTTGGGTTTCAACTAGAGGTCGACTGATTATGATTTTTCAACGCCGATACCGATTGTTGGAGGACCAAAAAAGCCGATACCGATTAATCGGACGAT
The DNA here is from genome assembly GCF_901001165.1 of Salmo trutta. Classification (NCBI taxonomy): domain Eukaryota; kingdom Metazoa; phylum Chordata; class Actinopteri; order Salmoniformes; family Salmonidae; genus Salmo; species Salmo trutta. The sequence continues at coordinate 12,889,293 of NC_042958.1, read as the reverse complement.
TTTTATTTATATATTTGTAATAATGATAATTACAACAATACTGAATGAACACTTTAACTTAATATAATACATCAATAAAATCAATTTAGTCCCAAATAAATAATGAAAAGTTAAATTTGGTTTCATAACGCAAAAACAAACTGTTGGAGAAGAAAGTAAAAGTGCAATATGTGCCATGTAAAAAAGCTAACGTTTAAGTTCCTTGCTCAGAACATGAGAACATATGAAAGCTGGTGGTTCCTTTTAACACGAGTCTTCAATATTCCCAGGTAAGAAGTTTTAGGTTGTAGTTATTATAGGACTATTTCTCTCTATACCATTTGTATTTCACATACCTTTGACTATTGGATGTTCTAATAGCTACTTTAGTATTGGCAGCCTAATCTCGGGAGTTGATAGGCTTGAAGTCATAAACAGCGCAATGCTTGAAGCACAGCGAAGAGCTGCTGGCAAATGCAGGAAAGTGCTGTTTGAATGAATGCTTACGAGCCTGCTGCTGCCTACCACCACTCAGACTGCTCTTTCAAATCATAGACCTAATTATAATATAATAAACACACAGAAATACGAGCCTTAGGTCATTAATATGGTCGAATCCGGAAACTATCATCTCGAAAACAAAAGTTTTTTTGCTTTCAGTGAAATACGGAACCGTTCCGTATTTTATCTAACAGGTGTCATCCCTAAGTCTAAATATTACATTGCACAACCTTCAATATTATGTACAATTCTGTCAAATTAATTACGGTCTTTGTTAGTAAGAAAACGTCTTCACACAGTTCGCAACGAGCCAGGCGGCCCAAACTGCTGCATATACCCCGACTCTGCTTGCACAGAACGCAAGAGAAGTGACACAAATTCCCGAGTTAAAAGAAATTCATGTTAGCAGGCAATATTAACTAAATATGTAGGTTTAAATATATATACTTGTGTATTGATTTTAAGAAAGGCATTGATGTTTATGGTTAGGCACACATTGGTGCAACGAGTGATTTTTTTTTTCTCGTGAATGCGCTTGTTAAATCACCCGTTTGGCGAAGTAGGCTGTGATTCAATGATAAATGAACAGGCACCGCATCGATTATATGCAACGCAGGACACGTTAGATAAACTAGTAATATCATCAACCATGTGTAGTTAACTAGTGATTATGTTAAGATTGATAGTTTTTTATAAGATAAGTTTAATGCTAGCTAGCAACTTACCTTGGCTCCTTGCTGCACTGGCATAACAGGTAGTCAGCCTGCCACGCAGTCTCCTCGTGGAGTGCAATGTAATCGGCCATAATCGTTGTCCAAAAATGACGATTACCGATTGTTATGAAAACTTGAAATCGGCGAAATCCTGATCGACCCGCACTGCGTTCCTGTGATCGCCCTCGAGGGCGTTGCGCTGCGGAGGCAGCGCATCGGGGGGGGGGGGGGGGGGGGGGGGGCACTGTCATGGTTCCCTCCGGAACTGTCATTACGCACACCGGGTCCCTATTCCCATTGATTAGTAATTGTATGAGTGTGCCCTTTGTTCACCATTGTCCTGTTGATTATTGTTGCTATGTCCATTGGTCGTGTGAGTACCTGTGCTGTGTGTTTTGGCTTTCGTGCCACGTATATTGTGCAGATGATTACGGGTCTCGTCCCGTGTGATAATCATTGTGAGATTGCGTATTTATTCAAGGTACTCCTCGCTCTTTTGTTTGGGTTTCTACCCTGTGTTTTGTATACGTGTTTGTTTGGTATTCGTCCCCGTGCCTTTACACGGCACGCTGTAATTTGGGAAATAAAACCCCCTATTACACATTCCTGCGCCCGTCTCCAGATCTATTTATATCATCATGACAATAAGCCATGGAAAAGGTTGTAGAATTGCAGGAAATTAGCTTTAAAACAGAAATGTTTCTCTCAGCCCCATGAAAAAAAAACATTTGCATTGCAGGAAACTAGCTTTAAAACTGTAAAATGTTCTCTCCGCCTGTAACGGCTGTCGTCTGAAGAAGTGGACCAAGGTGCAGCGGAGTTAGTGTTCATTATTAGAATTTAATGTAAACAACGTGAACACTATACAAAACAAGAAAATGAGCAAACCGACAGCAAACAGTCCTGTCTGGAACAAAACACTGACAGAAACAATTACCCACAAACCCAAAGGAAAAACATGCTCCTTATGTGTGACTCCCAATCAGCAGCAACGAGCTTCAGCTGTGCCTGATTGGGAGCCACACACACGGCCCAAAACAAAGAAATACAAAAACATAGAAAAAGGAACATAGAACGCCCACCCAATGTAACACCCTGGCCTAACCAAAATAAAGAACAAAAACCCCTCTCTCTGGCCAGGGCGTTACAGTACCCCCCCCCAAAGGTGCGGACTCCGGCCGCAAAACCTGACTCTGAAGGGGAGGGTCCGGGTGGGCCTTCTTACGGCGGCGGCTCAGGTGCGGGACGTGGCCTCTGCTCCACCCTTGACGTCGCCCTCTTCGGTGGCGCACCTGGCCGCGCCGAAGGTCTGGTGGGCGACACTGACTGCACCCGGCTGGCGGCCGGCGATGGTTGCGCCCGGCTGGCGGGCGGCGATGGTTGCGCCCGGCTGGCGGGCGGCGATGGTTGCGCCCGGCTGGCGGGCGGCGATGGTTGCGCCCGGCTGGCGGGCGGCGATGGTTGCGCCCGGCTGGCGGGCGACCCTTGTTGCGCCCGGCTGGCGGGCGACCCTGGCTGCGCCCGGCTGGCGGGCGGCGATGGTTGCGCCTGGCTGGCGGGCGACCCTGGCTGCTCTGACGGCACTGACCCAGGATTCACCAGGCTGGGGAGACATGACAGAGGCCTAGCCCTAGGCGTAGGCACAGGACTCACCGGGCTGGCGGGCGTCCCTGGCCACTCCGGCAGTTCGGGGCAGTCTGGCCACTCCGGCAGGTCGGGGCAGCCTGGCCACTCCGGCAGGTCGGGGCAGCCTGGCCACTCCGGCAGGTCGGGGCAGCCTGGCCACTCCGGCAGGTCGGGGCAGCCTGGCCACTCCGGCAGGTCGGGGCAGCCTGGCCACTCCGGCAGGTCGGGGCAGTCTGGCCACTCCGGCAGGTCGGGGCAGTCTGGCCACTCCGGCAGTTCCGCGCAGTCTGGCCACTCCGGCAGTTCCGCGCAGTCTGGCCACTCCGGCAGTTCCGCGCAGTCTGGCCACTCCGGCAGTTCCGCGCAGTCTGGCCCCTCCGGCAGTTCCGCGCAGTCTGGCCACTCCGGCAGTTCCGCGCAGTCTGGCCACTCCGGCAGTTCCGCGCAGTCTGGCCACTCCGGCAGTTCCGCGCAGTCTGGCCACTCCGGCAGTTCAGCGCAGTCTGGCCACTCCGGCAGTTCAGCGCAGTCTGGCCACTCCGGCAGTTCAGCGCAGTCTGGCCACTCCGGCAGTTCAGCGCAGTCTGGCCACTCCGGCAGTTCAGCGCAGTCTGGCCACTCCGGCAGTTCAGCGCAGTCTGGCCACTCCGGCAGTTCAGCGCAGTCTGACCTCTCTGGCGACTGTTGACTGGCGGGCAGCTCTGACGACTGTTGACTGGCGGGCAGCTCTGACGACTGTTGACTGGCGGGCAGCTCTGACGACTGTTGACTGGCGGGCAGCTCTGACGACTGTTGACTGGCGGGCAGCTCTGACGACTGTTGACTGGCGGGCAGCTCCGACGACTGTTGACTGGCGGGCAGCTCCGACGACTGTTGACTGGCGGGCAGCTCTGACGACTGCTGACTGGCAGGGCTGGGGACACGCACCTTGGGCTTGGTGCGGGGCGCAGGGACGGGCCGGACAGGACTGTGGACACGCACCTTGGGCTTGGTGCGGGGAGCAGGGACGGGCCAGACAGGACTGTGAACACGCACTGGTGAACTGAAGCGTGGAGCCGGTTTTGCCACTCGTCCTGGCTGGATGCCCTTCCTAGCACGGCATGTGCTGGGCATGTCCACCGGACGCACCTGGCTGTGCGGGCGCACTGGCGACACAGCGCGCAACTCCGCATACCAAGGCTCCTCCAGATCATCCCTCTGCAGGTCCTCAATCAACTGCCTCATCATCTGTATCACCTCCTCTGCCGTCATCCCCCACGAGAGCAGTGGTCTGGGCTCCTCCTCTGCCCTTCCGGACCACCCCATTAGCCCCCCCCCAAAATTTTCTTGGGGGTGTCTTCCGGGCTTCCTCGACCGATGCCAGCGACCCCGTCTGCTGGCCGGCGTCTCCTCCATTGACCGGACCTCCCTCTTCCGCTGCTTGGTCCCTTGGTGGTGGGTAATTCTGTAACGGCTGTCGTCTGAAGAAGTGGACCAAGGTGCAGCGGAGTTAGTGTTCATTATTAGAATTTAATGTAAACAACGTGAACACTATACAAAACAAGAAAATGAGCAAACCGACAGCAAACAGTCCTGTCTGGAACAAAACACTGACAGAAACAATTACCCACAAACCCAAAGGAAAAACATGCTCCTTATGTGTGACTCCCAATCAGCAGCAACGAGCTTCAGCTGTGCCTGATTGGGAGCCACACACACGGCCCAAAACAAAGAAATACAAAAACATAGAAAAAGGAACATAGAACGCCCACCCAATGTAACACCCTGGCCTAACCAAAATAAAGAACAAAAACCCCTCTCTCTGGCCAGGGCGTTACACCGCCCCATAGCAAAATGTGTAGAATTGCAGGGAATTAGCTTTAAAACCGCGCAATTGGCCACGCTCACCACTCACCCCCCCATGCTAACTTTACCACCTCTGCTGAAAAAAATCCTAGGGGAAACACTGGTATTAGACCATACTCAACCAACAGGAGACATGATAATTACCGAAAGTAAACTCATGTAATCACAAAGATTTAACAACAATAGTGACCATTTAGTCCTTAAGACTGAAGGCTCATTGTGCAATCCTTCAATGGATTAAAACGAAGTGGGACAACACCCACTATCATACTGTATAAGGAATTCCCAACAGAACGGCACAGAGTTCCCTACAGTGTCAGCGTCGGGAGTCTTGTTTCCTTGCCCTGGGTTTCCTACCTTGATAAAGTGGGATCGTCTGTGCTGAGCAGCTAGGTTTGGGTGGGTTACAGGGGCTTTTGGAACAAGTCCAGAGTGCAGGGGAAAGAGGGGGGTGGGGCTATGGAAGGACAGATGGGATCCTGCTGTGCCTCCCAAAACTACCCCAAAGCTCCCTGAAATTATGCCTAGAGGAGAGCAATTACTTGCTCAGGAATACCCTCCAAAATTGCCCAAAGTGTACTCTGAACTATCCCTCAGTTCCCCAATGTGCTTCAGGCGCCCAAAATGTTCCCACTGTGCCCCCACGGTGTGCTCCCACGGTGTGCCCCCACGGTGTGCCCCCACGGTGTGCCCCCACGGTGTGCCCCCATGCACCTTGACAGAACTCTGGGAATTCCAGATCTTCAACACAGGCAGGTTCTTTGCTGAGGTTCTCTGTCCCAAAAGAGAGTGTCTCCTAATGTTCCAGTTCCCCCGGATCTGTCTGGTATCAACTGCAGTTGCTGCATCTCTAACTAGCCAGCACTTATCATAAGAGCTGCTGGGCCAAAACGTGACAACTATAGGCTTATCTTACATCCATCAGAACATTTTGGTGTCCCATATGTCTCGAATATAAAAAGTAGAAAACACGTGCCTCCAGCAGGGATTATTTACTATCCATATGAGAGAAAAACGTGTAGTCACACATACAAAGTTGCTTTGAAAAATCCATCTCTTTTCAACAGGAGATGACAGGAAGTAAACCCCATGCTGGATCTGCAGATAGAATTACTTTCAGTAGACCAACTTAAATCGGCAAAGTAGAAACAATAACAAAGCGTACTCCGCGCCTCTGTTTCGGTAAAAAGCTGAGGGATAGCGCTAGAAAAATGTAGGCCTAACCACTCTCAAATTCGTAGGAGCTATGGATGCAGACTACCATCCATGATATCACATGTATTGTTTTCACTATGTTTTTAGAGGTTGTTGACATTGACTTTGTTTTGTTTACCAACATTGGAGTAAAACAAGCTTATATTTTGAGTTCTGATGGGAAACGACAGTTTAACTAAACTCATGACTCATTTATAGCCTGTTCTAATCTTCCAGAATCAATGGGTAGGCTATAGTTCATGAATGTATGAATGCAAAACTGGATGTAGCAACTGCCACTTTAAAATACAGATCATTCCTTTTATGTTTTACCCTTCTTTTTTTACCACATAGGTGTTCAACTCCAAGTCTTCAACATGAATGAGAGCTCAGGAATCAACTTACTGTTCCAGTCACAAAGCGCAGAAATGAATGAGAATCCTTACCCTGCATAGCGGTTGTTGTAGAGGTACGCACCGACGGGACATAGCACGTTACTGAGGATAATCACACAGCCCAGTAAAACCAAGACTTGAACTGCGCATCTAAAGTTCACTGCCATCCCGAGCAAATATTAATAATGACAGAGGATAGCCCCACTTTTCGCCCTCCAATATGATTTCTCTGCAAGCTGTAGATCAACTTCGTATAAGAATAGAAACGGGGATAAAAATGAGGACGGGGCCTCGTCAACAGGTTTGATTATGAAGTCTCATGGGTCGTTGGTGCGTTCAGCGCGTTGTCCGGGCTGCGGAGATGCGAAAGTCGGTCAACTGGCACCTGGAGTCATTTAGCCACCTCTGTGAAGCCCTGGTGTGAATTGTAGGATATCCCGTTCTTTTTAAAATGTGCAGGATCTGTCACGTGACCCGGTGTGTGTCAAGGAGGTCGGTAAATGGATCCCTATCCCGTTTGGATACGAATAGTGCTATGCTGTATCCTTGGGACGTCTATACATGGAACCCTCCCTAACCTTAACCTTAACACCTAGCTTAACCCTAACCTTAACCCTTACTACATAACCCTAACATTAACCGTTACCTTAACCGGATAAAAAATGTATGAAATGTATGCATTCACTACTGTAAGTCGCTCTGGATAAGAGCGTCTGCTAAATGACTAAAATGTAAATGTAAAATGTTAAATGTCAACTTCAATGGGGTAGGAACTTCCCGATGATTCCAAATAGCAGAGACGATGCCCGTGTTACCGAAGCGAGGTATTTAAATCGAAGGCATCGTTTAGTTACACTGTGAACAGGACCATATGCCTCTTGCAAAATAGGCTTTGCCTGACGACTCACCCTGAATTTAATTCCCGGTGCTCTATCGGAGAAGAAACGTCAGTTTGGCAAGAGCAGTGTGGATGGGTAGACAGGCTATAATAGCCTGCCTGACATAGAATTAACTCTAACAAAAAAATAACTATTGGGGTCTTTAAAACCATTTTGGAGAACAGATATTATTCCATTTATTTAAAAAAAAGTATTAAATAACCTGGTATGATGGTGCATTAATCAGTTATAGCCATTATTTTTTGCATTTATGCTCAAAGTCGACCTTTAAAATAACTTTCCACTGTTTCCAGATGTCTATGAAATAGGATCTATAATTATGGTGCCTTCAGAAAGTATTCATGCCCCTTGACTTATTCCACATTATGTTGTGTTATAGACTGAACTCAAAATGGATTCAATATTTTTTCTCTTACCTATCTACACACAATACCCCATAATGAAGTGAAAACTGGTGCTTCTACAAGGTATTGACTCAGAGGTGGGAATACTTATGTAAATTAGATATTTCTGTATTTCATTTTCAATTCACTTGTTCAAATTTAAAATGTCATTATGGGGTATTGTGTGTAGATGGGCGAGAATTTGTATTTATTTAATCAGGTTGCAACACAACAAAATGTGGAATAAATAAAGGGGTGTGAATACTTTCTGAAGGCACTGTAGTTGCAACATAAGTGAAATAGTTTCCTTCCAAAAAATGTTAATCAAGTATGTTAAAAAGCAGCTTTTCTGTGTTGGAATGGTGTGGGCGTATACCGGTCATAAAACATATTAATGCAATGACATCATCCTCTATGAGGAAATAGCAAGCATTTTTTAAATGGTCTGTTTGAGATAGAAGCTTGAGGTGGTTATGCATTGGCCACAAATAAGAGTATAGGATAAGTCATCAACATTATTTGGGTATCAGTTAACAGAAAATGAACTTTTAAACGTGAGATGTTTCCAGGGCAGTTACTTTAAAACAGAAAATGTTTCTCTCTGCTTCATGGCAAAATGTGTAAAATTGCAGGAAATTAGCTTTAAAACGGCAACATTTTATCTCAGACTCATGACAAAATATATAGAATAGCATTATAAACCGCACATTTTTCTCTCTGCACCATGGCAAAATGTGTTGAAATGCAGGAAGTTTGTTTATTCCTAAAACAAATATTTCTACTTATCCTTTCACTTATACTGTGTTTTCAAAATACCCCTCCATATACCCCTCAAAATAAACCTCAACAGAGGGTTAATAAGTAATGTCAAACTGTGTAGAATTGCAAGAAATGTGTTTCAAATATATATATACTGTATACAGTACAGGTCAAAAGCTTGGACATCAAGGGTTTTTCTTTATTTTTACTATTTTCTACATTGTAGAATAATAGTTATGACATCAACACTATGAAATAACACATATGGAATCATGTAGTAACCAAAAAAGTGTTCAACAAATCAAAATATATTTTAGATTCTTCAAAATAGCCACCCTTTGCCTTGACGACAGCTTTGCACAGTCTTGGCATTCTCTCAACCAGCTTCACCTGGAATGCTTTTCCAACATTCTTGAAGGAGATCCCACATATTCTGAGCACTTGTTGGCTGCTTTTCCTTCACTCTGCAGTCCAAGTCATCCTAAACCATCTCAGTTGGGTTGAGGTCGGGTGATTGTGGAGGCCAGGTCATCTGATGCAGCGCTCCATCACTATCCTTCTTTGTCAAATAGCCCTTACACAGCCTGGAGGTGTGTTGGGTCATTGTCCTGTTGAAAAACAAACGATAGTCCCACTAAGCACAAACCAAATGGGATGGCGTATCACTGCAGAATGTTGTGGTAGCCATGCTGGTTAAGTGTGCCTTGAATTTTAAATAAATCACTGACAGTGTCACCAGCAAAGCACCCCCACACCATTACACCTCCTCCTCCATGCTTCACGGTGGGAACCACACATGTGGAGATCATCCGTTCGCCTACTTTGCATCTAACAAAGACACGTCGGTTGGAACTAAAATCTCAAATTTGGACTCATCAGTCCAAAAGACAGATTTTCACCAGTCTAATGTCCATTGCTCGTGTTTCTTGGCCCAAGCAAGTCTCTTCTTCTTATTGGTGTCCTTTAGTGGTGGTTTCTTTGCAGCAATTCAACCATGAAGGCCTGATTCACGCATTCTCCTCTGAACAGGTGATGTTGAGATGTGTCTGTTACTTGAACTCTGTGAATCATTTATTTGGGCTGCAATCTGAGGTGCACTTAACTCTAACAAACTTATCCTTTGCAGCAGAGGGAACTCTGGGTCTTCCTTTCCTGTGGCGGTCCTCATGAGAGCCAGTTTCATCTTAGCGCTTGATGGTTTTTGTGACTGCAAGTTCTTGAAATGTTCCAGATTGACTGACTTTCATGTCTTAAAGTAATGATGGACTATTGTTTCTCTTTGCTTATTTGAGCTGTTCTTGCCATAATATGGACTTGGTCTTTTACCAAATAGGGCTATCTTCTGTATACCACCCCTACCTTGTCACAACACAAGTGATTGGCTCAAACGCATTAAGAAGGAAAGAAATTCCACATATTAACTTTTATCAAGGCACACCTATTTATTGAAATGCATTCCAGGTGACTACCTCATGAATATGGTTGAGAGAATGCCAAGAGTGTGCAAAGCTGTCATCAAGGCAAACGGTGGCTACTTTGAAGAAACTGAAATATAAAATATATTTTGATTTGTTTAACACTTTTTTGGTTACTACATGATTCCATATGTGCTATTTCATAAGTTTGATGTATTCACTATTATTCTACAATGTAGAAAATGTAAAAATAAAGAAAAACCCTTGAATGAGTAGGTGTGACCAAACTTTTGACTGGTACTGTATATATATCACGGGGAGGACCCCGCATCTACTGTTCTTCCCCCTCCCAATATTGACACCCTAATTTCACACTTAGAATGTTTATCCATACAGTAGCCTATTTTCTTTAATATAAGTTGTTTAGCAGTTTTAGTATGCAACTATTTTGACAGCATAGCCTTACGCATATTTATAAAGCACAGCTAAAGTGATAATCTTCATATGTCCTTTCTGTCGGCATACTCTGTAAAACACTTTTTTTAATTAAAAAATGAATCCACTCAGTGTTTGCTGAGCTCCTGCACACTGAAATATTTACATTTTTTAACCTTTATTTAACTAGCAAGTCAGTTAAGAACAAATTCTTATTTACAATGACAGCCTACCCCAGCCAAACCCTAACAACGCTGGGCCAATTGTGCGCCGCCCTATAGGACTCCCAATCACAGCCAGTTGTGATACAGCCTGGAATGGAGCCAGGGTCTGTGGTGACGCCTCTAGCACTGAGATGCAGTGCCTTAGACCGCTACGCCACTTAGGAGCCCTAATTAAGACTGTTAAGTCTATATATTAATATACCCTAATTTAGACTGTAAATCATAGACCCTACAAGGGTATTCAAATACTATTTGAGAAGGTTTCCTACACAAATTTCCTAGGTGGCAAAGGACGGGCTGGATAATGTCATTTATCAGCTTAGTAACAAACACCGACCTTACAACGCATGCGACCAGAAACTGTTCAAACTGTTCACACCCCTCTTGTTGCCAGAGAGAAAAAAGTGCAGCTTTAAAGCTCATTTTCTGCAGTTGTACACATTATAGAACATGTCTCAATGGAAACACAGATCTGTGGGGTTTCATTCCTTGACTGGAATAATGTAATTGTCCCCAGCCCTGAGTTCAATAGAGGTTTGTGCCATTTAATCAGTCCATCAGTCAGTCAATGTGTGCCCCAGACTATGGGGGAATGAGTGAAGCCAGACCCTGTGTTAGAACTGGGACGAGAACAGAATATCTCCCCAAATGCTCAGATAGAGCTAGAAATACTAGATTGTTGTGAAATAACTTACAGTGAAAGTATTCTGACCACTTGACTTTTTCCACATTTTGTTATGTTACAGCCTTGTTCTAATATTGATTAAATTGTTTTTTTGCTCATCACACTATACACAATACCCCATAACGACAAAACGAAAACATATTTATTTATTTTCGAACATTTTACAAAATACTTTACGAATGCATTGTAGCTACCCAGCTAGCCATTGTCACGTCCTGACCATAGAAAGCTTTTATTTTCTATGGTAGAGTAGGTCAGGGCGTGACAGGGGGTTTTGTCTAGTTTATTTATGTCTATGTTGGTTCTAGTTTCTTTTTTCTATGTTGGGGTTTTGTCTAGTTTCTGTATTTCTATGTGGGGTTCTAGTTTCTGTATTCCTATATTGATGTTTTTGGGATGATCTCCAATTAGAGGCAGCTGGTCATCGTTGTCTCTAATTGGGGATCATATTTAAGTTGTTATTTTCCCCACTAGGTTTTGTGGGAGATTGTTTTGAGTTAGTGTATGTTGCACCTCTTTGTCACGGTTTGTTGTTTTGTTTATTAGTTTATTTGTATGTCTTGCATAGTTTCACAGTTTTAATAAAATGTGGAACGATACACACGCTGCGCCTTGGTCTCCTTCATCGTACGACAAATGTGAAAGAATCTCCCACCACCAAAGGACCAAGCAGCGTGGTCAGGACCAATGGACATGGGAGGACATACTGGACGGAAAGGGATCCTGGACGTGGGAGGAGATCCAGGCCGGATGGGATTGCCTCCCATGGGAACAGGTGGAAGCAGCGAGAGAGGAACAGCGACGAGACCGGGAGTCACGGCAACAACGGAAGCCCGAGAGGCAGCCCCCCCCAAAAAAATTGGGGGGGCACACGGGGAGATTGGCAGAGTCAGGGCTCAGACCTGAGCCAACTCCCCGTGCTTATCGTAGGGAGCATGTTACCAGTCGGGCACCGTGTTATGCGGTGATGCGCACTGTATCTCCAGTGTGCATTCACAGCCCGGTGCGCTCGTTGCCAGCACCCCTCATTTGCCGGGCTAGAATGAGCATTCAGCCAGGAAGGGTGGTGCCAGCTCAGCGCTCCTGGTCTCCAGTACGCCTCCTCGGTCCAGGATATCCTGCGCCGGCTCCGCGCACTGTGTCGCCTATGCGCATTCACAGCCCAGTGCGTCCTGTGCCAGCGCCCCGCATTTGCCGAGCAAAAGTAAGCATCCAGCCAGGACGGGTTGTGCCAGTTCTACGCTCGAGACCTCCAGTGCGCCTCCACGGCCCAGTGTATCCTGTACCTGCCCCACGCACCCGGCCTCCAGTGAGTCTATCCAGCCTGGTACGCCCTGTGCCTGCTCCTCGCACTTGCCCTGAGGTGTGTGTCACTAGTCTGGCGCCACCTGTGCCAGCCCCCGCATCAGGCCTCTAGTGCGCCTGCCCAGTCTGGTGTGTCCTGTTCCTGCTCTCTGCACTCGCCCTGAGGTGCGTGTTACCAGTCTGGCGCCACCTGTGCCAGCCCCACGCATCAGGCCTCCAGTGCACCTTCCCAGTCCAGAGCTTCCGGCGACAGTTCCCAGTCCAGAGCTTCGCGCAACGTTTTACAGTCCAGAGCTTCCGGCGACGTTTTACAGTCCGGAGCCTCCCGAGACGGCCCGCGGTCCGGTGACACGAAAGCAGAGAGATCAGCTGGAGGAGCGGGGGCAACGCCCCGAACCGGAGCCGCCTCCTATGCTGGCGAATAAGCAGGATGTGAGGGTTTTTCGTCCCGCACCAGAACCGCCTCCGATGCAGGAGGATCCGTGGGATGTGAAGGTTCTTCGTCCTGCACCAGAGCCACCACAGACATTAGACACCCACCCTAACCCTCCCTGTTTTTTGTGGGGGGGGGGGGGGGGGGGGGTACTGTAACATCCTGACCATAGAAAGCTTTTATTTTCTATGGTAGAGTAGGTCAGGACGTGACAGGGGGTTTTGTCTAGTTTATTTATGTCTATGTCTATGTTGGTTCTAGTTTCTTTTTTCTATGTTGGGAGTTTTGTCTAGTTTCTGTATTTCTTTGTGGGGTTCTAGTTTCTGTATTTCTATGTTGTTTTTTTGGGATGATCTCCAATTAGAGGCAGCTGGTCATCGTTGTCTCTAATTGGGGATTATATTTAAGTTGTTGTTTTTCCCACTAGGTCTTGTGGGAGATTGTTTTGAGTTAGTGTATGTTCCACCTCTTTGTCACGGTTTGTTGTTTTGTTTATTAGTTTATTTGTATGTCTTGCATAGTTTCACAGTTTTAATAAAATGTGGAAAGATACACATGCTGCGCCTTGGTCTCCTTCATCATACGACAAGCGTGACACCCATCAAATCTTCAGACCCATTGAAGGTGATACAGTTCTGTCTGGCCTGATGATTGGGTCATCCATCCCAGCCCACTGCTACTGCGTTGGCATGTTTCCACCAGGAATCCCTGTGTAGGCTTTAGGTGGCTCTCCCAGTTATTCCAGGCATCGCGTGCCTTCGTTTGATCCTATACTTATCATCCAGCACTGTGATTAAACGTCTAAATCAACCGCCTGGCTTTTCCCTTTGTGATTGCATGGCAGCAGCACATTTTTCACATGCTTCCCTCCTATGTCAACACTGCTCCACCTGTTTTACACCTGATTACTGTACAACACTTTATTCCCCCCAAACAGACACAGACAGGAATGCTCTGGTTCCTGCCCAGACAGTGAGCTGAAGGAGAGAAGCTTTGTACATGTAATAGAAAACGGTATGGGTTCTCTACATTGGTAGAAGGCATCTTTCTACTATCTTAATAATGATAATTATCGTGGCAAAAGTTGGTGTCTATATATTCATTTTAGTGTAAAGAAACTTCTCCTGTAGAGAACTTCTTTGTATGCACCATTTACAATTGGATACAACTGAAATATATCTACAGAAAAAGTGATTCCACAAGACACAGTTTGGGGATGATGTCCCTGCTATCGACAAGTATTCAGGGCCCCAAACTGGAACCAATTACCATGGGATCAAATGGTGTGCTTGCTGTGAAATGTAATGGTTTTTCAATCAATCATTCTGTGAGTACCACTGCTCACCGAGTTGACTGCAAATCATACCTCCAAAAAATAACGGGGTCAGAATCTGATAGTCGAGTGTGAACATCCATTATCTCTCAGGTGCTGGATAATGAAGTACTATTAGAATGACTGACAGCTATGCTCACTGTAAAATAAAACAGATTTTTAGGGGGCGTGAATGAGTGTGTGTGCTGGGCGTCCTTCCTCCTGAAGATATAATGTGATCATGGAATCATAATTGGAACTCAGCCTGTCTTGACACCGATGTGTAGCATGCTCTGCATTTGGTCTGCTTTGGCACATTCCACCGGCCTATTTGAACAAAATCTGTCTGCCACATTCAAAGAGAAAAGCACGTTCGTGAGAAATAGAGCAGTAATTTTTTATGGTCAATGCAGAGGGCCGTTGACATACCCCATAGCCAGTTTACAAAATAACATAAAACCCCAACGGAAGTGTTTTTGAGTACCTTGACAGCCACACATACAGTAGCATATTCATAAGACTCCTGCTTTGCGTATTAGTGTGTATATATCATGTTCTGTGTTTGTGGGAGGACACAAATATGTTGCATATATGAAGACTGTGTTGCTTGCTTGGCGGACTGGCAGTAATACTGAGCCATGACTTGTTGGTCGGTCAAAGACTCTGAGATGTAGAGGGAGGCCACTGCTACCTCTCTGGGAGTCGCTGTGGTTTCCATGTTGTTTTTGAAGCACAGGAACGCAGTGCTCCGGTGTACCGTTGAGCTCTTCCTGTGGTTTGTGGGATATGTGGAGGACCCACTCACTCTGGCTCTCACAGAGCCAGGGTCTGTACAACCTGGTACGGATAAAATGGCACTGCTGGCACTGGGGGCCAGTGAATTAGAGTGTTTTCTCTCTCAGGCGGACAGTGTGTTGTGAGTGGAAACGAGGGTGTGAATGAGTTCTTTAATATGTCTCTGTTGGCCTGGGGCTGTGGGCATGCGCTGTAGGGAGCATCTGGTCAGACTGACTCTGCTATGCTCTGTAGGGAGCATCTGGTCAGACTGACTCTGCTATGCTCTGTAGGGAGCCTCTGGTCAGACTGACTCTGCTATGCTCTGTAGGGAGCATCTGGTCAGATTGACTCTGCTATGCTCTGTAGGGAGCATCTGGTCAGACTGACTCTGCTATGCTCTGTAGGGAGCATCTGGTCAGACTGACTCTGCTATGCTCTGTAGGGAGCATCTGGTCAGATTGACTCTGCTATGCTCTGTAGGGAGCATCTGGTCAGACTGACTCTGCTATGCTCTGTAGGGAGCATCTGGTCAGATTGACTCTGCTATGCTCTGTAGGGGGCCTCTGGTCAGATTGACTCTGCTATGCTCTGTAGGGAGCATCTGGTCAGACTGACTCTGCTATGCTCTGTAGGGAGCATCTGGTCAGACTGACTCTGCTATGCTCTGTAGGGAGCATCTGGTCAGATTGACTCTGCTATGCTCTGGGGTTGACTGCAGTTCTTTATGTCCAACCCCCCTGTTTCTCTGCTGGGTCAGAGATTAAGTCTGAGCCGGACTGTGAGTACACATCTACAACCTTTGACCTTTTGGGGGGAGGGTGTGAGTGAGTGAGTCAGTGAGTGAGTGAGTGAGTGAGTGAGTGAGTGAGTGAGTGAGTGAGTGAGTGAGTGAGTGAGTGAGTGAGTGAGTGAGTGAGTGTGTGTGTAGGGATTGAGTGAGAGAGTGAGTGATTGTGTGAAACATCAGTCACGGTCATTGTTGAAGGAGGAAGGGTAAAAGCAATTCATCCCTAAATGTGATGAAATTCAGCCATGTCGTTACTCGGGGTTTCATAGGGATTGACAGGACTTGCTTTAGTTGCGCTAGCTAGGGGCCTGAATTCTGAAGCCCTTTTGGGGTCCTGAAATATTCTCTCAACATTAGGGACATCAGAGTTGATTGGAAACACACTAGACTAGATCCAGAGATTGACTCAGTGGTTAGAGAAGTTGTTTCACCCTGATCCTGGATATAGAGATGTAGAGGGTACATAACACAACAGCTTGGGGGAAGGAGAGAGAGAGGGGTGTTTGACAGGAAAAGAAGTGTTAGAATAAAGACTTCTGCCTTCCATCTCCACACACAATGAAGCTCTCTGTTAATAGGAACCAGTGTGTCTGTCACTGGTATTAAAAATATGAAAGGGCAGCATAAAAGACCGAAGAGCGTTTTTTTTAAAGTGTCAGATGAACTCAAAAGGACTCAACACTTTATAGTTGCCCTTCATGGCTGTTACCCACAGTCACTTATTGTATGGGATTTTGAAACTTAGTATGAGTTTAGCGAGTGGGATGAGAGAGGGAGGAGAGTAACAGCTGAGGTCTGTCTACTCTGACATTGAGATGATGAACACAAAGATATATGTGGTTGAGGTTAGCTCACCCAGGGTTGGTGTGATGTTGTCAAGAGCAACATGTTTGGACGTTCACCCACCATTCTGAGAATGATTCATCCTGCAATGGTAGCTACATCACACAACACTAAACACAGATATAGGAACTTACCACAGATATTGTATTACACTGAAGGTGGAGGTGGGACACAAAACCATCTCCGTATTTCCATAAGAGTGCTATACTTCCATCATTGAGTGAAAAAATGTGGTGTTGCTATCCTTTCAAAGCTACTTTGATCCACCTCAAGTATAACATATCCTGAACCTTTTAAAGGTGTCACAGTGGGTAATATTCCTTTAACATCCCATATGTACGTAGGTCCTGATCTGAAGCTATGACTAGTCTGATAAATGGGTATCGGATTATGAATTTGAGACCCATCTAAGTGATGTGAGATGGAGGTCTGTTGTGCTTGGCACAAACCTAATTGCTATGTGTGAATGGTATAAGGGGGGTAGAGATAGGCTGCTCACACTTACTGGTCTGAGGCCAAACCACACGACCAACAACATCGGACACTTTATGGAACACAAAGCCTTCACTATCTCATCCTGGAATATCCAAGGCCTGAGGTCATCTGCCTTTGACCTAAAGAGCAGGAACCTGGACTTCATCAAAGAAATCCGAAATACAGACATTGTCATCCTACAAGAAACCTGGTATAGAGGAGACGGACCCACTGGTTGCCCTCTAGGTTACAGAGAGCTGGTAGTTCCATCCACCAAACTACCAGGTGTGAAACAGGGAAGGGACTCAGGGGGTATGCTAATTTGGTATAGAGCAGATCTAACTCACTCCATTAAATTAATCAAAACAGGAACATTTTACATTTGGCTAGAAATTCAAAAGGAAATTATCTTAACAGAGAAAAATGTCCTCATGTGTGCAACATATATCCCCCCACTAGAATCCCCATACTTTAATAAAGACAGCTTCTCCATCCTGGAGGGGGAAATCAATCATTTCCAGGCCCAGGGACATGTAATAGTCTGTGGTGACCTAAATGCCAGAACCGGACAAGAACCTGTCACCCTCAGCACACTGGGGGACAAATACCTGCCTGGAGGTGACAGCATTCCCTCCCCCATATGCCCCCCTAGGCACAAATATGACAACATAACCAACAGAAACGGGTCACAACTTCTGCAGCTCTGTCGCACGCTGGGTATGTACATAGCCAATGGTAGGCTTCGAGGGGACTCATATGGTAGGTACACCTATAGCTCATCTCTTGGCAGTAGTACTGTAGACTACTTTATCACTGACCTCAACCCAGAGTCTCTCTGAGCGTTCACAGTCAGTCCACTGACACCCCTGTCAGACGACAGCAAAATCACAGTCTACTTGAACAGAGCAATACTCAATCAGGAGGCATCAAAGCCAAAGGAACTGAGTAATATTAAGAAATGCTATAGATGGAAGGGATGTAGTTTGGAAACCTACAAAAAAACAATTAGGCAACAACAAATTCAATCCCTTTTAGACAACTTCCTGGGTAAAACGTTCCACTGTAATAGTGAAGGTGTAAACTTGGCAGTAGAAAATCTTAACAGTAATTTGACCTCTCAGCTTCACTATCAAATCTAAAAATCTAAAATAGAGAACCGAAGAAAATGAACAACAATGACAAAAGGTTTGATGAAGAATGCAAAAATCTAAGAAAGAAATTGAGAAACCTGTCCAACCAAAAACATAGAGACGCGGAAAACCTGAGTCTACGCCTTCACTATGGTGAATCACTAAAACAATACAGAAATACACTACGGAAAAAGAAGGAACAGCACGCCAGAAATCAGCTTAATGTAATTGAAGAATCCATAGACTCTAAACACTTCTGGGAAAATTGGAAAACACTAAACAAACAACAACATGAAGAATTATCTATCCAAAATGGAGATGTATGGGTAAACCACTTCTCCAATCTTTTTGGCTCTATAACAAAGAACAAACAGCAAAAACATATATATGATCAAATACAAATCTTAGAATCAACTATTAAAGACTACCAGAACGCACTGGATTCTCCAATTACCTTGAATGAGCTACAAGACAAAATAAAAACCCTCCAACCCAAAAAGACCTGTGGTGTTGATGGTATTCTCAATGAAATGATCAAATATACAGACAACAAATTCCAATTGGCTATACTAAAACTCTTTAACATCATCCTTAGCTCTGGCATCTTCCCCAATATTTGGAACCAAGGACTGATCACCCCAATCCACAAAAGTGGAGACAAATTTGACCCCAATAACTACCGTGGGATATGCGTCAACAGCAACCTTGGGAAAATCCTCTGCATTATCATTAACAGCAGACTTGTACATTTCCTCAGTGAAAGCAATGTATTGAGCAAATGTCAAATTGGCTTTTTACCAAATTATCATACGACAGACCACGTATTCACCCTGCACACCCTAATTGACAAACAAACAAACCAAAGCAAAGGCAGTCTTCTCATGCTTTGTTGATTTCAAAAAAGCCTTCAACTCAATTTGGCATGAGGGTCTGCTATACAAATTGATGGAAAGTGTTGTTGGAGGAAAAACATACGACATTATAAAATCCATGTTACCAAACAACAAGTGTGCGGTTAAAATAGGTAAAAAACACACGCGTTTCTTCCCAAGGGCCATGGGGTGAGACAGAGATGCAGCTTAAGCCCCACCCTCTTCAACATATATATCAAAGAATTGCAGAGGGCACTAGAACAGTCAGCAGCACCCGGCCTCACCCTACTAGAATCTCACCCTACTAGAATCTGAAGACAAATGTCCAAGGAGGGCCTACAGCAGCACCTAGATCTTCTGCACAGATTCTGCCAGACCTGGGCCCTGACAGTAAATCTCAGTAAGACCAAAATTATAGTGTTCCAAAAAAGTTCCAGTCGCCAGGACCACAAATACAAATTCCATCTAGACACTTGCCCTAGAGCACACAAAAAACTATATATACCTCGGCCTAAACATCATTGTCACAGGTAAATTCCACAAAGCTGTGAACGATCTGAGAGACAAGGCAAGAAGGGCCTTCTATGCCATCAAAAGGAACATAAAATTCGACATACCAATTAGGATCTGGCTAAAAATAATTGAATCACTTATAGAACCCATTGCCCTTTATGGTTGTGAGGTCTGGGGTCCGCTCACCAACCAAGAATTCACAAAATGCGACAAACACCAAATTGAGTATCTGCATGCAGAATTCTGCCAAAATATCCTCCGTGTACAACGTAGAACACCAAATAAAGAATGCAGAGCAGAATTAGGCCAATACTCGCTAATTATCAAAATCCAGAAAAGAGATGTTAAATTATACAACCACCTAAAAGGAAGCGATTCACAAACCTTCCATAACAAAGCCATCACCTACAGAGAGATGAACCTGAACAAGAGTCCCCTAAGCAAGCTGGTCCTGGGGCTCTGTTCACAAACACACCCCACAGAGCCCCATGACAGCAACACAATTACATTTTACATTTTAGTCATTTAGCAGACGCTCTTATCCAGAGCGACTTACAGTAGTGAATGCATACATTTCAATTCATTTCATAGATTATTTTTTTTTTCCCATACTGGCCCCCCCGTGGGAATCAAACCCACAACCCTGGCGTTGCAAACACCATTGCAAACACCATGCTCTACCAACTGAGCCACAATTAGACCCAACCAATTCATTAGAAAACAAAAATATAATTACTTGACACATTGGAAAGAATTAACAAAAAAACAGAGCAAACTAGAATGCTATTTGGCCCTAAACAGAGACTACACAGTGGCAGAATACCTGACCACTGTGACTGACCCAAACTTAAGGAAAGCTTTGACTATGTACAGACTCAGTGAGCATAGCCTTGCTATTGAGAAAGACCGCTGTAGCCAGATCTGGCTCTCAAGAGAAGACAAGCTCTGTGCACATTGCACACAAAATTAGGTGGAAACTCAGCTCCACTTAGCAATCTCCTGCCCAATGTAAAACCATATTGGAGACACATATTTACTTCAGGTTACACAGATCCACAAAGAATTCGAAAACAAACCCGATTTTGATAAACTCCCATATCTACTGGGTGAAATACCACAGTGTGCCATCACAGCAGCAAGATTTGTGACCTGTTGTCACAAGAAAAGGTGAACCAGTGAAGAACAAACACCATTGTAAATATAACCCATATTTATGCTTATTTATTTTCTCTTTTGTACTTTAACCATTTGTAAATCGTTACAACACTGTATATATACATAATATGACATTTGTAATGTCTTTATTCTTTTGGAACTTCTATGAGTGTAATGTTTACTGTTGATTTTTATTGTTTATTTAACTTTTGTATATTATCTACTTCACTTGCTTTGGCAATGTTAACATGTTTTTCCCATGCCAATAAAGCCCCTTGAATTGAAGTGAATTGAATTGATAGGCATCTTATCTTCAATGGCACTACTGGCACTTTTTGGCAAGTCGCCAGCAGCTTCAACACACGATTAATACTCTATGCTAACTAGAGTGCAAAGTCATGGGAAAGGAACTGCCTGGATTCTGAAATTGACCTGCATTGGCATTAGTTCTACTCTCTCTCTCTCTCTCTCTCTCTCTCTCTCTCTCTCTCTCTCTCTCTCTCTCACACCCTGTCACCAGTGCCCCGTGGATGCCATTCAGACCCTGATACACTATATACAAACGTACACTGTATGTGGACACCCCTTCAAATGAGTAGATTCCGCTATTTCAGTCACACCCGTTGCTGACAGGTGTATAAAATCCATGCAATCATGCAATCTCCATAGACAACATTGTCAGTAGAATGGCCTTACTGAACAGCTCAGTGACTTTCAACGTGGCACCGTCATAGGATGCCACCTTTCCAACATCAGTTCGTCAAATTTCTGCCCTGCTAGAGCTGCCCTGGTCAACTGTAAGTGCTGCTATTGTGAAGTGGAAATGTCTAGAAGAAATAATAGCTCAGCCGCAAAGTGGTAGGCCACACAAGCTCACAGAACGGGACCGCCGAGTGCTGAAGCGACTAGCATGTAAAAACCGTCTGTCCGCAGTTGCAACTCTCAGTACTGAGTTCCAAACTGCCTCTGGAAGCAACGTCAGCACAATAACTGTTTGTTGGGAGCTTCATGAAATGGGTTTCCATGGCCTAGCAGCCGCACACAAGCCTAAGATCACCATGTGCAATGCCAAGCGTCAGTTGGAGTGGTGCAATGCTCGCTGCCATTGGAAACGCGTTCTCTGGCGTGATGAATCACTCTTCACCATCTGGCAGTCCGACGGACAAATCTGGGTTTGGTGGATGCCAGAAGAACTCTACCTGCCTCAATGCATAGTGCCAACTGTAAAGTTTGTTGGAGGAGGAATAATGGTCTGGGGCTGTTCATGGTTCATGGTTTGGGCTAGGCCCCTTACTTCCAGTGAAGGGAAATCTTAATGCTACAGAACACAATGACATTCTAGACAATTCTGTGCTTCCAACTTTGTGGCAGCAGTTTCAGCATGACAATACCCCCATGCACAAAGCGAGGTCCATACAGAAATGGTTTGTCGAGATCGGTGTGGAAGAACTTGACTGGCCTGCACAGAGCCCTGACCGCAACACCATCAAACACCTTTGGGATGAATTGGAACCCCGACTGCGAGCCGGACCTAATCGCCCAACATCAGTGCCCGACCTCACTAATGCTCTTGTGGATGAATGGAAGCAAGTCCCCGCAGCAATGTTTCAACATCTGGTGGAAAGCCTTCCCAGAAGAGTGGAGGCTGTTATAGCAGCAAAGGGGGGACCAACTCCATATTAATGCCTATGATATTGGAATGAGATGTTCGACAAGCAGTTGTCCACATACTTTTGGTCCTGTAGTGTATGTCAGTACAGGCCTGGGTTAGATATTAGATATCACATAAAGGCCCTCGCCTGAAGAAAGGTCATTTTGTTGTTATGGCTCAAGCCCTGATACTGACCACTACCGTATGGGTCACCTAGTCAGTGACCATATCATTGTCATTGCAAAAACTTCAATCACACTCTTCTTGTGTCTTGTGTCTTGTGAGTTGTTCTTGCCAGATCACGATGAAAAGGCACTCTTATTGATGAAAATAGCAGTTGCCTCCTCTAGTGGTAAAACAGAGAAAGTACAATCTTTGAACGTTGTACATTGGGCAAATGTTGTGCTTAAATGATTAAAAAAGCTTACACAGAAGACTTGAACTGGTCTTTAAGTTATTTCTAATACTATGAATAATGAATGAAAGCAGTCCAACCATGAAAAGTAATGTTTCCAAGACAGTGTTCTGTGTTCAGTTCCAAGAAGACACGTGAACTGCAGTTTGTGGCTTTCATGATTGAGTGAGTGATTGATTTATAACAATGTAATAATAACAATGTTGTTAACTGTAGTCTGCGAAATTACAGTACCTGCTATTATTCATAATACCGCTAGAGGGTAGTGTACATCAAGGTTTATTCTACATTGCCCCTCTCGATAACAACTTCCGCGTCGACTACATTTTCATTGTTGTTGTGACTTTAGCTAGCTATGCTTTAGAAGACATGCTTCAGAAGACCGACGTGATGCTAGAAATGTAGCTACATTTTGCCTTGATATAACAGTCAGTTGGATTCATAAGGACTTGGATCACGAAATCCATCTGGAAACGCAGAAGATAAAGGTAAGGCAAGCAGTGGCACTGATCTGGCTGTCATCATAAACTTTCGATGTCGCCTTGCTAGCCAGTCTTACATTAGCTAGAGCATAATTACAAATGGACTTGCCAGCCAGCTCAATGTGCCACTTCAATTTCAGAACATGTACTACTACAGCTAGCTAACTGTAAAGTTTACAGCTATCTGGTGTCACGTGTCATTTTGAGATAAAAGTTGAAACTTCAATGTATTTACATTTAACATTTAAGCCATTTAGCAGAAGCTGTTATCCAGACAGAACTACTTATATTAGAAACGTTACCCTGGCGAGCGCTCTACCATTTGAGCTACCTTGGAGATATCCATGTTCACAGTAGACAGAGTAGCTAGACGGTACACCCAGACACATAAGAAATGACGGTAGGCCTACCTACTGCACATCAGTCAACAATCCCATCCCTGAGTTGACCTACTGTCATTCTTTATCTCTATCCCCCCAGTGTGTGAATGATGAGTACCCAGCCTGTCCCTTTCGAGGAGGTGCGGAGGAGAGCTGAGTCCCTCCTGTCCTATTCAGGCTCTGCCCAGGCATTGAAGGCTGATGTCCAGTTCATGGCCAATGTTCCCCTGTCCCTGTCTGACAAGTTTCACCACATCACAGCACAGACCATGGTGACACAGAACATAGCAGGGCACAGCAGGGAAGAGGTGAGGTTTTATATTCTGTCCAATCCAGTTGCCCCCTAAATGTATTTTTGTCTTTACTGTACGCCTTGCACCTTCAGATTTTCTTGTTAACCCCTCTGCCCTCCTGATCCCCTCTCCCCCACCTCTTCTCTCCTCCCTCCATCAGGTCCTAGAGTCTTTGGGACGGCTGTTTAAAGCCTTGAGCATCCTGGAGAAGTATGGCTGTAACCTGACCAGCCCCAGCAGGCCCAGGTACTGGCGCAGCGTCAAGCACAACAACCCAGTCTTCAGGGCTACTGTGGACGCCATCGAGGTAAAGGAAGGAGACAGGCCTCTCTAAACCCAATTTTATTCTTTTTTTTTCTCACCTTTATTTAACCAGGTAGGCCGGTTGAGAACAAGTTCTCATTTACAACTGCTACCTGGCCAAGATAAAGCAAAGCAGTGTGACACAAACAACAACACAGAGTTACACATGGAATAAACAAACGTACAGTCAATAACACAATAGAAAAGTCTATATATAGTGTGTGCAAATTAAGTAAGAATAGGGAGGTAAGGCAATAAATAGGCCGTAGTGGCGAAATAATTAATATTTCGCAAATAAACACTGGAGTGATAGATGTGCAGAAGATGAATGTGCAAGTAGAGTTACTGGGGTGCAAAGGAGCAAAAAAAGTAATAAAATAATAAATAAATAACAATATGGGGATGAGGTAGTTGGATGGCCTATTTACAGATGGCCTATGTACTGGTGCAATGATCGGTAAGCTGCTCTGATAGCTGATGCTTAAAGTTAGTGAGGGAGATATGAGTCTCCAGCTTCAGTGATTTTTGCAATTCGTTCCAGTCATTGGCAGCAGAGAACTGTAAGGAAAGGCGGCCAAGGGTGGAATTGGCTTTGGGGGTGACCAGTGAAATATACCTGCTGGAGCGCGTGCTACAGGTGGGTGCCGCTATGGTGACCAGTGAGCTGAGATAAGGCGGGGCTTTACCTAGCAGAGACTTATAGATGATCTGGAGTCAGTGGGTTTGGTGACGAATATGTAGCGAGGGCCAGCCGACTAGAGCATACAGGTTGCAGTAGTGGGTAGTATATGGGGCTTCGGTGCCGAAACGGATGGCACTGTGATAGACTGCATCCAATTTGCTGAGTAGAGTGTTGGAGGCTATTTTATAAATGACATCGCCGAAGTCAAGGATCGGTAGGATGGTCAGTTTTACGAGGGTATGTTTGGCAGCATGAGTGAAGGAGGCTTTGTTTGCGAAATAGGAAGCCAATTCTAGATTTAATTTTGGATTGAAGATGCTTAATATGAGTCTGGAAGGAGAGTTTACAGTCTTACCAGACACCCAGGTATTTGTAGTTGTCCACATATTCTAAGTCAGAGCCGTCCAGAGTAGTGATGCTGGACGGGCGGGCAGGTGCAGGCAGTGATCGGTTGAAGAGCATGCATTTAGTTTAACTTGCATTTAAGAGCAGTTGGAGGCCACGGAAGGAGAGTTGTATGGCATTGAAGCTCATCTGGAGGTTAGTTAACACAGTTCCTAACTTCCAATCAGGAACTTACTTTTCTTATTATTACAGGATCATTATTGCCTTCCTTGTGCATAGTACAGATTAGAGTCTATTGATTTCACTACAAATAGTCAGATTGTTCAAAAAGGGAGTGGATCAATAAGCGATGTTTAAAGTGCCTTATGGGTCATAGACATAGACCTGGGGCAGTGGGTACCCAGGGATTTTAAAGCATTTGAGTCAACGGGGGTTTATTCCACTGTCTGCTATCTTTTCTACAGGGTGGCAGGTCAGTCCTGTTTCTCTACGGTTACACCAATCAGCAGCCAGACGGCCTCAGCTTCCCCGATGATGTCACAGATCCAGACGTTGGGAAGGTTGCTGCGGTGACCATTGAGGTCATGACCCTGCGCATGGAACTGGACATGCTTATCAAGGTGAACGTTCATATGAGAGTCTAAGAGTGTTATTATCTAATTCAAATGTTTAAATTGTTCTAACTCTCAATTTGAGGATAACCACAAAGATGAGTTTCCATGTTTGATCTCTTTCTAACTCTTATGTGTTACCGTGTTGTTGTTGTCTGTCAGGGTACACATGCTCACCCAGAAATCTACAGCAATATAATCCCATCCCTTAGTCTACAGAAGACAAACCAGGTCTGTGTAACGACGTACAGTCGAGTGGTTAATCGGTTTGTCTGTTTCTACTTCTACATTTTTCTGTGATTACTGTTGTAATTAGGGCTATTCTGCTCTCTTCAGGATAAACCAGAGCTGATGTCTGATGCGGTGGTCATCCCACCAGGAGAGGAGCATGGGGACAGGGGGAAAGACCTTCAGCCACTATCTCCTCCACCCAAACCAGCTGCTTGTCCTGGACTAAGACACGCCCCCACCACTCCCACAGGTGAGACAGACAGCCATTCCCTGTACGAGTCTACCTGTCTGTCACCTGGCAACCTGCCCACTTCCAACCCCAATGGCATATGTCATCTACCTGCCTATTGTACTGTCATTGGATGACAAACTTATGGCGTATTGCTTATTGGTCCTCTCTCGCTCTCTCTCTCTCCCTCTCTCTCTCAGATGGGGGGTGTAATCTGTGCGGTGCCACTCCCTCTCTCCTCTGCCCACCCTGTGGTTCTCTTCCTTTCTGTCAGTCATGTGACCTCATCTACCACCGCCACCCATCAAGAGCCAATCACAGGAGAGATAGAATACAGGGTAAGAAATGGGTCATAGCTTTGACCATTTCAGCTCAAATCTCACTTTTAATCCAATATTTATTTGAATATTCTTACCCATGAATATGTAAACTAACACTTATCATCTTTAAACCCCCCTGTAGAGACCTGTACCATCTGTGGTATGTCCCAAGTATGCGCCCCTTGCTCCACCTGTTCTCAGAGGCTGTGTCTGGAATGTGACAGACTGTACCATTCTCACCCTGACCGTGGGGGTCACAACAGGACACTGGTTACCCCCACCAAACTAACAAGAGCTTTTAGGTTAGAAATGAGAATGTGTTATAATCGACTCTACACACACATGCACACACACACACACACACACACACACAAACACACACACAAACCTGATCACTCACTTCTTCCACCATATGTCCACCAGATGCGTTTTGCCCTATGTTGTTTTTGCCAGATGTCTAGACCGCATTTTCCATACTTGATGCACATCTGCTTCGCAAGGCTGCAGTCCGGTTTGCAGCATGGAGAAGATCATTTTTGACCTGTTTGACCAAAGCTAATAATTAAAACAGATGAAAGTTATTCTCATATGGACCTACTGGTTTCATCGGCTGCACACAAGGCCGCATTACAGGAATTCATCTAGTTTGTTTCTATCCTTCTGGCACATTCATCTCGAGCGACATCAATAAAATGAACTGGTTGTTCCCATATAGAGTACGCTACTGATTTCAAACCACTAGTTTGTCCTGCATGATGGCACGCTAAATTACGCACAGAACAGCTCTGTGGATATTCATTTTGCACGCCATTCTGTTGGCTGGTTTCCTGAAAACTCTCCACCAGGGCGCACTGCCTTTTATGAACCTCTGTTTGTACCAGCGCACGGTTTTGCAACGCACAAGTTGAAAATATTGAACTCATGCGGTACACAGGACGCACCTAGCTCAGCATCCCAACCTAGCTCAGCATCCCAACCTAGCTCAGCATCCCAACCTAGCGCAGCATCCCAACCTAGCTCAGCATCCCAACCTAGCGCAGCATCCCAACCTAGCTCAGCATCCCAACCTAGCTCAGCATCCCATCCTAGCTCAGCATCCCAACCTAGCTCAGCATCCCAACCTAGCTCAGCATCCCAACCTAGCTCAGCATCCCAACCTAGTGCAGCATCCCAACCTAGCGCAGCATCCCAACCTAGCGCAGCATCCCAACCTAGCGCAGCATCCCAACCTAGCGCAGCATCCCAACCTAGCTCAGCATCCCAACCTCGCTCAGCATCCCAACCTAGCTCAGCATCCCAACCTAGTGCAGCATCCCAACCTAGCTCAGCATCCCAACCTAGCGCAGCATCCCAACCTAGCGCTGCATCCCAATCTAGCTCAGCATCCCAACCTAGCGCTGCATCCCAACCTAGTGCTGCATCCCATCCTAGTGCAGCATCCAACCTAGCGCTGCATCCCAACCTAGTGCTGCATCCCATCCTAGCGCTGCATCCCAACCTAGTGCTGCATCCCATCCTAATGCAGCATCCCAACCTAGCGCTGCATCCCAACCTAGCGCTGCATCCCAACCTAGTGCTGCATCCCATCCTAGTGCAGCATCCCAACCTAGCGCTGCATCCCAACCTAGTGCTGCATACCATCCTAGTGCAGCATCCCAACCTAGCGCTGCATCCCAACCTAGCGCTGCATCCCAACCTAGCGCTGCATCCCAACCTAGTGCAGCATCCCAACCTAGCGCTGCATCCCAACCTAGTGCAGCATCCCAACCTAGCGCTGCATCCCAACCTAGCGCTGCATCCCAACCTAGCGCTGCATCCCAACCTAGTGCTGCATCCCAACCTAGCGCTGCATCCCAACCTAGCGCTGTATCCCAACCTAGCGCA
The DNA here is from genome assembly GCF_901001165.1 of Salmo trutta. Lineage (NCBI taxonomy): Eukaryota > Metazoa > Chordata > Actinopteri > Salmoniformes > Salmonidae > Salmo > Salmo trutta. The sequence continues at coordinate 12,860,813 of NC_042958.1, read as the reverse complement.
GCATCCCATCCTAGCGCAGCATCCCATCCTAGTGCAGCATCCCAACCTAGTGCTGCATCCCATCCTAGTGCAGCATCCTAACCTAGCGCAGCATCCCATCCCATCCTAGTGCAGCATCCCAACCTAGTGCAGCATCCTAACCTAGTGCAGCATCCCATCCTAGTGCAGCATCCTAACCTAGTGCAGCATCCCAACCTAGTGCAGCATCCCAACCTAGTGCTGCGGACTGCTCCACTGACCCTGAATGACTTCCCAGCGGAACGTAAAGAGTTTGAGGCGTCTGCTGGACACGAAGCTTTCCTCACTCGTGTTTCTTCTCATTTCTAGCCTCTCTCTTTCCTCTCACTCGTGTTTCTTCTCTTATCTAGCCTCTCTCTTTCCTCTCACTCGTGTTTCTTCTCTTATCTAGCCTCTCTTTCCTCTCACTTGTGTTTCTTCTCTTTTCTAGCCTCTCTCTTTCCTCGTGGGAGTGTGCTCAGTGCACTACAGTCAACGAGGTGAAAGCCGCGCTGTGTGTGACCTGTGAACGACCCCGTCTGGCCATGGCTTCCCTGATAGATCTGGAGGACCCAGGGCAGCCGCCCCCCAACCCAGGTCACATTCATATACACGTCTCAATTGTTGAGTAGTTTTCATGTGACATTCGTTTGAACAACGCGTCAGTCACCTGTCCTGTCCTGTTTGAGGTGTTCACGTCACCTGTGCCTCTATATCAGTGATAATAATGACACATTACTAGAAGCTAAGATCAATACCAGGCTGTCTGTTTATCTACTCTCTCTGACCTCATAGAGTGGCAGTGTAAGAGCTGTACGGTGGTGAACCAAGGCAGCAGTATACTGTGTGAGGTGTGTGAGCGCCCCCGTCTGGCCACCCGTCCCTCTATCACGCCAGTACTCAACAGTACTCCAGTACTCCCCAGTACGCCAGTACTCCCCACGCCAGGTCCCACGGCAGACAAGGAAACAGAGGTTACACACCCCCCCGGGGGTTTAAATACTCTCTAGAGTTGGAATGCTCTGTGAGATCTAATCATTCAAGCGTATCTTTTTGGTTTTAATCTTTCACAATCTCTCCCCGTCCCTGCCTCTCTTCTATGCTGTCTCTCTCTCTCTGTAGTGGATGTGTCAGTTCTGCACCTATGTGAACTCTCCTCCTGCAGTGGTTTGTGAGGTGTGCAACCTGCCGTGCAAAGATCCTGCAGTCACCAGTCCCAAGTCCCTCCTCCTGCAGTCTCCAATCAAAGACTTTGTCCCGCCTCCTGTGACGCCCCAGGTCCCTCCCCAGATCTCTTCCAGGGTAAATGACATTAGGAGACAGAACCTGATGAGGGAAGAAGGGCTGAAGCTTGTCCATCAAATACGAGTAGGTGGCTTTTGAACTGACTCTAAATGTGAATTAAAACCACATTAACTGGTATTATTCTAACTTCTAAATTGATGTTCTTCCTCAGAAGGGAGAGAAGAAGGGAGTGGGCCCCGAGGAGGTGTATGCAGCCCTCTGCGTTTCCAGGGGCAGCAACGTCAACCCCTGTGATTGGCTGAAATCAGAGCTGCCTCACCTACTGGATGAGATCTGTGCCATGGCAGCTTCGGCAGCTTTGCAGAACTTCAAAGCAAGGGTTTCTGGGCCGCAGGATAACACAGAGAGGGATAGGGGGTCGACAGAGCAACAGAGTCCCAGTGTGCTGCTGGGTGAGGGGGTGCAGCTGTCCAGGGTTGAGGCGAAGCAGGCATGGCTGGCAGCAGGGGGCGACACTGAGAGAGCAGTCCGTCAGCTGCTCAGAGACAGACAGGCCAAGGTAAGAACCAGACAGTTCACCTGACCCTAATGGTCACTCAAAACTGATATGGCTAATCACTTTAGATATCCACTCAAATAACCAAGCGTTCACTAGACCCATCTGTGGCCTTGTGGTTAGATTGTCAGCCCTGAGGTTGGAAGGTTGGGAGTTTGATCCCAGGCCGAGTCCAGGGAAAGACTGTAAAAATGGGACCTGAGGTGACTCTACTTGACACAGATAGTGTTGTGCTCCTATGAGCCATTCCAACTCGTGCAAGGCTACTTACTGAGCTAGTCTGTGTCACGATTAAGCCTATATGCAAAGTATACTGCAGTTAAAAACAAATTGTCAGGTAGCAGACGCTCTTATCCAAAGAGACTTAGAGGAACATTTTGGTTTAAATGCCTTGCTGACGGACACATCAACAAATGTTTAATCTAGTCGGCTCAGGGATTCAAACCAGCGACCATTCAGTTAATGGCCCAGCGCTCTTAACTGCTAGGCTACCTGCTGCCCCAAATCAACGTTTATTTGTCACGTGCACAGGATACAGCAGGTGTAAACGTCCAGTGAAATGCTTACTTGCAAGCTCCTCAACAATGCAGTAATACTAAGAGATATAAAAGAGCTGTTTCCACTCTGACTGGGTCTGGTCTGTCTCTGCTGTGTAGATGCGGGAGCTGCGTTCTCTGGGCTTCCGGGAGGCATCGCAGTGTGAGGAGGCTCTGCGTCTGAGTGGAGGAGAGGTGCGGGGGGCTCTGTCCCTGCTGCAGCGGCCCCTCCTGGAGCCCTTCCACCAGCGCATCTGGAGCGACCAGCCAGAGGCCCCCATTGATGCCAAGAACCCTGACAAGCAGGTACTGCAGAGAGTGTGTGTCTGAGACAGAGAGAGAGCATGCACAAGTCAACTAAACTGCATTTTCCAAGGCCATAGATAACACAAATAATCTGATTGTTGTTTATCATCATTACCCTCCATTGTCCTCTCAGAAGATGTGCAGGCGCCTGCTGGCGTTGTACGAGCTGCCCAGCTGGGGGCGCTGTGAGCTGGCCCTGTCTCTACTCCAGGAGCCTGATGCCCAGTACTCCCTGGAGGACGTCATCCAGGCCGTCAGAGAGTCCCAGGACAGGGAGTTCCTTCGACGCCTCCTCAACAACGAGTGCCCCTGCTGCCTCAGCATCTTCCCCCACAGCAAGGTGGGCTGCTGGGGGTTTGGTTGAGTTTGCATGGAATGGTGTAGCTACATTGCACTGCATGTTATTTTGTCATTCTTTAGTACAATTGACATACTGTAACTTTCACTTTGGTGCCCTCCTCTCTCAGATATGGTGCGTAACTTCCTATAAGCTGTTAATACTGGTATGTGGGTTATTGGATTAATGCTATATATTCTCTGTACATCTCAGATGCAGTCCCTGACCTCGTGTCAGTGCTCGGTGTGCCACGAGTGTTTCACTCAGCACTTCACCATCGCTGTGAGAGACAAACACATCAGAGACATGGTGTGTCCTGTGTGTGCAGGACCAGACATCAACGACCCTGAGCACCTGGACAGCTACTTCTTTACTCTGGACATTCAGGTGAGAAGATGAAGAATCAACTTCATTTGGAATGAAAGATATGGAGATAGAAGTGAGAGATCCTGTTTTCTTTTTTCACAAATTCCAATTTGAGCATTTTTGGAAAACGTCTCCAATTCTGCGTCCCTTGGAGGGCTATAGGTAGATTGAAATGGGATGGTCATGAGCTGCTGCTAGTTGTGTTTCATGTTTCTAACATTGTTATTGATGTGGTGTGTTTAGCTGAGAGATTGTCTGGATCGTGAGGTGTACGAGCTCTTCCACAAGAAGCTGATGGAACATGCTCTGATGAAGGACCCCATGTTCCTGTGGTGTTGTCACGTGAGTAGGTTTCTAACCAGCTCCATCACAGCTCCATCACATCTCTACTGTATTTCCCTTTTCATTCAGGGAAAGGGGGGATACCTAGTCAGTTGTCCAACTGAATGTATTCAACTGAAATGTGTCTTCCGCATCAGAGAGGTGCGGGGGGCTGCCTTAATTGTCATCCAGGTCTTCGGCGCTCAGGGGAACAGTGGGTTAACTGCCTTGCTCAGGGGCAGAACGACAGATTTTTACCTTGTCAACTCGGGGATTCGATCCAGCAACTGGCCTAATGCTCTAACCACTAGGCTACCTGCCGCCACTCTCACCACTCTCTCCTCCCTCCTCTTCCCTTCTCAGTGCACCTTTGGGTTTATCTATGATGGAAATCAATTCAAAGTCACATGTCCCACGTGTATGAAGAGCTTTTGTAACCAATGCAAAAAGCCTGTAAGTACAAAAGATACCTGTTATTGCCTTGCCTGCCATGTATTGTGTCATTTCATAGCCATGTGTATGTGGGACCCAAATAATGATGCCTGTCTCTCTTTCTATCTCTCCCTCTATCTCTCTCTCTCTCACTCTCCCTCCCTCTATCGCTCCTCTATCTATCCCCTCCCTCCCTCCCTCTCTCCCTCTCTCCCACTCTCCCTCCCTCTCCCTCTCTCTCTCTCTCTCTCTGCCTCCCTCCCCCCCCTCCCTCCCTCCCTCTCTCCCTCTCTCTCTCTCCCTCCCTCCCCCCTCCCTCCCTCCCTCCCTCTCTCTCTCCCTCCCTCCCTCCCTCCCTCCCTCCCTCCTTCCCTCTCTCCCTCTCTCCCTCTCTCTCTCTCTCTCCCCCTCCCTCCCTCCTTCCCTCCCCCCTCCCTCCCTCTCTCCCTCCCTCCCTCCCTCCTCCCTCCCCCCTCCCTCCCTCCCTCCCTCTCTCCCCCCCCTCCCTCCCTCCCCCCTCCCTCCCTCCCTCCCTCCCCCCCCTCCCCCCCTCAGTGGGAAGCTCAGCACCAGGATGTATCCTGTGAGCAGTTCCAGTTGTGGAAGAGAGAGAACGACCCTGACTACCAGAGACAGGGACTGGCCGGGTTCCTGCGGGACAACGGCATCAGTGAGTCAGTCAGCCTAGACATTCTGCAGTTATTGGCCCATGTTCACAAAGAGTATGATTGATGATATACGATCAGATTTCCTTTTTTAGATAATGATAAATACGATTATCTGGACAGATAGGGCCTGGTCCTAGATCAGCACTTCTACTTTGAGACTCTTGACTCCTGGCACACAATGCCATCTCATCACCATCATCATAATAGTTATAACACCATGACATCTCTCTACGTAGCCTGTCCTCACTGCAGGTTCCAGTATGCCTTGACCAAAGGGGGCTGCATGCACTTCAGCTGCTCCCAATGCAGATACCAGTTCTGCAGCGGCTGCAACAATCCCTTCCACACTGTAAGTCACATAAAAGGGACTGCATGGAGTACCATATTTGTCACTAAATGGATTCAGTCAGAGAGAAGGATCTCCCTTTCCCCCAGGGCTTTCTTATCACACATTCACAGCCTCATGTCTGTTTCCTTTTTCGCTTTCCCTTCTTCACCCATTTCCCTCCCCCTCCCCCCCTCCCTCCCTCTCTCTCAGACGGCTTGTAAAACAGTCCAGTGTAAGATCACAGGTCTCCATGCTCATCACCCACGAGACTGTCTCTTCTACCTCAGGGACTGGGAGCCTGCCAGACTACAGGCCCTGCTGCAGGTACAGAGACGAGGGATGTTCTGGGAACGTTACAGGGGGGAATGTTCTGGGAACGTTACAGGGGGGAATGTCCTGGGAACGTTACAGAAGGAATGTTCTGGGAAGGTTACAGAAGGAATGTTCTGGAAGGTTACAGAAGGAATGTTCTGGGAATGTTCTGGGAACGTTACAGAGGGAATGTTCTGGGAACGTTACAGAGGGAATGTTTTGGGAACATTACAGAGATAATGTTCTGGGAATATTACAGGGGGGATGTTTTGGGAATGTTAGAGGGAATGTTCTGGTAACGTTAAAGGGTTGTCATTTCAATGTTGTGTTTCTAATCTGAGGTGTTTGTATTTTGTCCACAGAGGAATGCTGTTGAGTTCAACACAGACCCCCCTAATGGGACAAAGACTGGTGAGAGTGACCTCTTGTTTATCCTCTCTTAGATCCCAGATCTGTGAGAACTTGACTCTATTTTTTTTCTCTTTCTGCCCATACTTACATTTTCTCTTTCTGTCTGACTCCTTTGTGTGTGACTCAGACGCGTGTGGAGTGATGGAGCAGAAGGATGAGGGGGGTCAGCAGATTGACTCACCCTGTGGAGTCCAAACTCAGGCAGGACAAGCTGGTCTCTGCAAGTGAGTCACACACACACATAGTTGAAAATATCTTATTGTTTGTTTGTGCACTACACACACGCACAAACACATAATTGTATTGTATTTAATTGTAGAGGAGAGTGGTGTAAATTGAGCAATTTTTTACATTCAGAGGGTTCAAGGGAAATACAGTATTCTTTCTAATAAAGATATCTACATATATTTCAGGATGTTGTGTATCCCTGGAAATAGTCAGAATTGTCCAAAAAAGCCTCCCGAGTGGCGCAGCGGTCTAAGGCACTGCAATGCTAGCAGCGTCACTACAGATCCTGGTTCGATCCCAGGCTGTGTTGCAGCCGGCTGCGACCGGGAGACCCTTGAGACGGCGCACAATATGCCCAGTGTCGTCCAGGTTTGGCTGGCTAGGTTGTCCTTGTCCCATTGCACTCTATCGACTCCTGTGGCGGGCCGAGCACAATGCATGCTGACACGGTCGTCAGGTGTACGGTGTTTCCTCCGACACATTGGTGCGGCTGGCTTTTAACGAGCAGTGTGTCAAGAAGCAGTGCGGCTTGGTTGGGTTGTGTTTCTGAGGACGCACGGCTCTCGTCCTTCGCCTCTCCCAAGTCCGTACGGGAGTTGCAGTGATGGGACAAGACTGTAACTACCAATTGGGGAGAAAAAGGGGGTAAAAGAATATGTAAAAAAATATTTGTCCAAAAAAATAGTGGTCTCTTGGCACAAGAGCTGCGGAACAGGGTAAGTTAAGTCGCCTACAAATTTCTGTACTGAATGAAATATTACCACTACCTTTTTAAAACCATGCCTATCTTCATTTCCCAAACACAATTCGAACCCAATCACAATCGCTTTTTTGTCTTTTAATCATTTGAATCATCTTTTAACACAGGTTTAACACCTAACAAACACTTTGCCTTGCATTATTCCTTGGAAGAAAACTTCAACTTGCCATTGGTTCAACCATTGGCTCAATTTACCCCGTGGCAAACATTTTGACTATATAATCCCACACAGCTACAAGGATGCATGTTCCTGCTAGGTTTAGGACCCAATATTGAAGCTCATAGAGACCAACTGATGCATAGAACAATCTTAAAATGACCTACTTTGGTTTCGATACAAGCATCATGAAACCTCTAACACAATATATTCATTTGACTTGGTGAAAATCCATTTTTTGGAACTAACTTGCTTTCCACTTTTTACATGTGATTTCTTCCTTCACAGTCTCCATGAAATGATGACCTCTTCCTAAATAGTTGGCCAAATTATATATTTTGTGTATGGTTTCTTAGAAATAAGGGTGGCTCAACATACCCCACTCTCCCCTGAGGTGCCTTATTGCTATTATAAACTGGTTACCAATGTAATTGGAGCAGTAAAAAGTTATGTTTTGTCATACCAGTAGTATACGGTCTGATATATCACGGCTGTCAGCCAATCAGCTTTCAGGGCTCGAACCACCCAGTTTATAATCAATTTGAAACCACCTTTTCTGTCTGTTAGCATGTTCTCACTCTGTCTGTCTCTGTGTGCCATTGTAGTAAACACTACAGAGAGTACCTGGTTAGTCTCATCAACGGACACTCCCTGGACCCTGCTATTCTCTACGACCAACAAGAGGTGACAGTTGCCTGCAAGAGGTACCAGGTGGAGGAGCAGCAAGGGGAGGGGGAGGACGACAGGGTGTACAAGGCTCGACTGCTGAAGGTCAGTCATCACTCAGTTAGGCTTGTGTCCTCACTGGAAGTTTGCACTAAATCGTTTCTATGTTAATTTTGATGTAGTGTTTTTGTTGTGGTTCAGATTGTGTGAAAGTGTAATTTACTCTTTCTTTACAGAAACTGATGGAAGTTCCACTTGGAGAAAAGGTTCCTCGGATGAGATGAAAATAGATTTTAAAGATGTTATTAACCATTAAGGAAAGTACAGGTATCCTAACAGCATCGGGTTTCAAACCTCCCACCACACAGCATTACCAACCTAGCTGTTATATTACATCTCATTGAAGTTTAACATGCTTTGATTGTTATATGGTTCATTAAATTTCTGAAATAATTTTGTTCACAATTACACATCTACAGATAGTATCTCAATTTCCTCTCTGTACAAGGATAAAGCTGCAAAGGAAGACTTACAAGAAATACATGAACTCTCTTTCTGGTTTATTTTTATTAAATATGAGTTTAAAATACAGCACTAAACAACTTTAGAACTCATAAGGGGATGGTGTCTGTCATCTTCAAAATGGCAGTCAATATTGTGAGATCAATAGCACATACTATACAGAGTGTAACATTAGGGTATACCATGCAATAAAGTATTTTATTGATTTAAAAATGACTTTTGTGACCGGTCTCAATTTAGTCTCATCAGTTGCAGGATATGCTCTGAGAAAATATCCAATATTTGAGCGAAATGTCGCCCCCAGATGTCTAAGCAGTAACCTGCTTTATTTTTCTGAAGTCACGTGATTTCGGGGAAAAGGAGCGTCTGCTGCTCTGCGGGAGGCAGGCGAACAGCCTCTGGATTTTCCAGTCAAAGTACAGTACTATGCGCTCATAAACCGCTCTATTGAAGAATCCGAGGAAACGCAACCTAAGGTAAATGAAACTATTCACATTCATCACACTCATTATAAATATGTGGAAACGTGGTATGCAAAATAGTTACATTTCATTAGCAATTTGTTTATTAGTTTGCTATTTTTAGATGGGGACTTCAGTAGTTGATTTGATTATAGTATCGGCTCTAAGCATAATAGTTGCTTACATTCATAAATAAAAAATATAAATATTGTTATTTCAGCTGTTTGAAGCTGATGTAAAAATCCGAAAGTAAAAAGAGAAAAAACGCAACTAGAAGCATAGAAATGGCGCTCATAGAACGGATCTACCGCTTCTTAGATATGCATTTAATGAAAACCTAGCCTTTACCACTGGGCCTTTAAGAAGCTATTTGTGCAATCAAACATAGCAGTCTGGAAGTGTGAATGTCCTCAGCTGAACTACACACACACACGTCACGCATACATAAGCAGTCATGTACTCACAATATTCGTTATCTTGCTAGCATTGCTCTTACTGTATCATATTGAGTTTGTTTATATCAGCCTATGTAGGCAGCAGGAGGTTGGTGGCACCTTAATTGGGGAAGACGGGCTCGTGGTAATGGCTGGAGTGGTATCAAACACATGGGATAATGCCATTCCATTAGCGCTGTTCCAGCCATTATTATGAGCCGTCCTCCCCTCAGCAGCCTCCACTGAGGTAGGCCTAATACTGTGTGTATAGTTTGTATGACACAATTATATATTTTGTGCCAGACTAGATGGAAATAAGAAAGTTATACTGTGTTCACAGCTATGGCATCTGGGAGAGTTCGCTCAACCCGCAGACTACGCTCCTGGATGGTAGACCAGGTGAGTGTTTGAGGATGATTTGTTCAATAGTTCCTTTTGAGCACATGAATGTGTGTGCACTGTAACAGCTGTTTACAGTGGATGTGTCTGAGCTGGTACACCATAGTGACCCGTATATTTAAGTCATTTAACTGATGCTCTTATCCAGAGAAACTCCCTTGCTCAAAAAGGCCCATCCACTGATTTTTATACCTAGTCGGCTCAGGGATTCGAACCAGTGACCTTTCAGTTATAGGGCCAACACTCTTAACCGCTAGGCTATCTGCCACCGAAGTTAGTGTACTGTGTGTCTGGGACATGGGTTGAGTGAGTGTTGTCCTGGTCTCACCCCCACCGTGTCTTGTGCAGGTCACCAGTGGGAAGTACCCTGGCCTGATATGGGACGATGACGCCAAGACCATGTTTCGTATCCCCTGGAAACACGCCGGGAAACAGGACTTCCGCAGTGAAGAGGATGGTGCCATCTTCAAGGTCCTGACACTTTATCAGTACTATCCCTAGTCCGTTAAGTCGTTATTTTACAGTAGCCCCTTGTTATTTATAATCTATTAAAACATACAGTAGGCATTTTTCCTGAGCTGTGAGTCTAAATGCCTCCTCCACAGGCATGGGCGGTGTTTAAGGGGAAGTTGTCCGATGGGGGTCGTGTGGACCCTGCCTCCTGGAAGACCCGGCTGCGCTGTGCTCTCAATAAGAGCCCGGAGTTCAGAGAGGTCCCCGAGAGGTCCCAGCTAGACATCTCCGAACCATACAAAGTTTACTGCCTTGTACCGATGAATGAACAAGGTGAGAGACACACAAACACACACTGTGAGTTAGTTATGCAATGTTTATTTCTACCCCTCTTCTTCGATGTTCCAGCCATTATCTTTTGATCTTGTGTAGGAATCTACAGTATAAACACATCCTCATCTACTATCTGGGAACAGACCGGGTGTAGCAGTGTGCATTCTTTAGGTTTGAGGAAGTTACACTCGAGGTTGAGAAGATTTAGATTTTTAATACTGGCCAACTCCATGACCACATGCATGCAGCACTCTACAGTCATTGCCAAAAGTTTTGAGAATGACACAGATATTAATTTTCACAAAGTCTGCTGCCTCAGTTTGTATGATGGCAATTTGCATATACTCCAGAATGTTATGAAGAGTGATCAGATTAATTGCAATTAATTGCAAAATCTCTCTTTGCCATGCAAATGAACTGAATCCCCAAAAAACATTTCCACTGCATTTCAGCCCTGCCACAAAAGGACCAGCTGACATCATGTCAGTGATTCGCTCGTTAACACAGGTGTGAGTGTTGACGACGACAAGGCTGGAGATCACTCTGTCATGCTGATTGAGTTCGAATAACAGACTGGAAGCTTCAAAAGGAGGGTGGTGCTTGAAATCATTGTTCTTCCTCTGTCAACCATGGTTACCTGCAAGGAAACACGCGCCGTCATCATTGCTTTGCACAAAAAGGTCTTCACAGGCAAGGATATTACTGCCAGTAAGATTGCACCTAAATCAACCATTTATCGGATCATCAAGAACTTCAAGGAGAGCGGTTCAATTGTTGTGAAGAAGGCTTCAGGGCTCCCAAGAAAGTCCAGCAAGTGCCAGGACCAACTCCTAAAGTTGATTCAGCTGCAGGATCGGGGCACCACCAGTACAGAGCTTGCTCAGGAATGGCAGCAGGCAGGTGTGAGTGCATCTGCACGCACAGTGAGGCGAAGACTTTTGGAGGATGCCTTGGTGTCAAGAAGGGCAGCAAAGAAGCCACTTCTCTCCAGGAAAAATATCAGGGACAGACTGATATTCTGCAAAAGGTACAGGGAATTGGACTGCTGAGGACTGGGGTAAAGTTATTTTCTCTGATGAATCCCCTTTCCGATTGTTTGGGGCATCCGGAAAAAAGCTTGTCCGGAGAAGACAAGGTGAACGCTACCATCAGTCCTGTGTCATGCCAACAGTAAAGCAACCTGAGACCATTCATGTGTGGGGTTGCTTCTCAGCCAAGGGAGTGGGCTCACTCACAATTTGCCTAAGAACACAGCCATGAATAAAGAATGGTACCAACACATCCTCCGAGAGCAACTTCTCCCAACCATCCAGGAACAGTTTGGTGACGAACAATGCCTTTTCCAGCATGATGGAGCACCTTGTCATAAGGCAAAAGTGATAACTAAGTGGCTCGGGGAACAAAACATCGATATTTTGGGTCCATGGCCAGGAAACTCTCTATCCTCAAGAGGCGGGTGGACAAACAAAAACCCACAAATTCTGACAAACTCCAAGTATTGATTATGCAAGAATGGGCTGCCATCAGTCAGGATGTGGCCCAGAAGTTAATTGACAGCATGCCAGGGCGGATTGCAGAGGTCTTGAAAAAGAAGGGTCAACACTGCAGATATTGACTCTTTGCATCAACTTCATGTAATTGTCAATAAATGCCTTTGACACTTATGAAATGCTTGTAATTATACTTCAGTATTCCACAGTAACATCTGACAAAAATATCTAAAGACACTGAGGCAGCAGACTTAGTGAAAATTCATGTTTGTGTCATTCTCAACTTTTGGCCACGACTGTACTCCACTGTAGTTCCCTCAGTCAGTCCAAAGGGACATACAGTCATACCAGTGTCAGCGGTGCAAATTTTATCTGAGCAGCAATAACTCCACATAGTTTGTAGCTATTGAGGCAACTTCAAAGCAGGCTAAATTGCAGTAAACAAATTGCTAACATATGGTCCCTTTTGTCTTCACAGTGTTGGGGAATGTTAAATTAAAGGGCCGAGCCAGAGCAGGAGGGAGGAAGAGAAGGAGCAGCGATTCAGATAGCGAGGAGGAGGTGAAGGAGGAGGAGGAGGAGGTTGTGGTCAAACAGATGAAAGAGGAGGTCATCACCGCTCCAATCACCATGGTAGGTCTGGCATTTTAAAGACAAAAACAAGTTCTAGAAACATTTGGATGTATCTCTATTGTTTATGTCAATTTGTGTGTGTTTTTATCAGTCTGTTCAGGAGGTTGAGGAAAGTGTTCTTACCATCCAACAAGACCAGTTCGATCAGCCCTTGGTCATCCTGAAGAGCGATGGGAGTAAGTCTTATGGCTTACTAACTCAATGTCATGTCTGTCCTCCAAATGTCTGTCAAACACTGAATCTCTGTGTTAATTGATGTTGGATCTCTCAGCCACTGTTTCTCCACTACTGTTTCTCCACTCTTGGGAGTTCTCCAATAGCATGTGGTTGATTGACATGCTGTTGATATTCTGTTGTCTTCCTCTAGCGGTCGATGAGCTCCAGGTGAACGTCACGATTGAGACCGTCCCTCCCCCTGGAGGTAATGCTATTGATGATGCTGTGCAGAAAGGAAGTCAAATCAGCTTCTCAATCACATGGGGGCCGATTCTGACCTGAGTTAAGCGCACGTAAATGGAATGCATTTCCATTTTTATGCACTTTTCTCTACTCTTATTTTGACCTTGAACTTAAGCATGAGAACAGCATGCTATTCACCTGCTATTTCTTTGGGGTGGAGATTGAATAAATGTAGGTGTGGCTACAGATATTTGTATATTTTTTTTTACCCCAATTTCGTGGTATCTAATTGTCCCATCGCTGTAACTCCCGTACGGACTCAGGAGAGGCGAAGGTTGAGAGCTGTACGTCCTCCAAAACAACCCAGCCAAGCCGGCTGGCTTCTTGACACAATGCCCGCTTAACCCGGAGCCGGCCGCACCAAAGTGTCGGAGGAAACACCGTACACCTAGCGACCGTGTCAGTGTGTTATTGCACCCGGCCCGCCACAGGAGTGGCGATGGGACATGGACATCCCTGCCGGCCAAACCCTCCCCTAACCCGGACGACGCTGGGCCAATTGTGCACCGCCTCATTGGTCTCCCGGTCGCGGCCGGCTGCGACAGAACCTGGACTCGAACCAGGAAAGGAGGCCTGATATGCTTTATTCTGACCTCGACTTAATTCCCTCATAATTCCACCACCTTTAGGAGCGAGGAAACCATGAATAACATCTATAGAACCTACTGGTGTCAAGTGGAAAAACATCTATTTTTTCAGATAGAAATAACACCATTCTTCATGTATTGTAATTTACAACTTTATAAGAGCTAGGTAAATGAGTAATCCGTTTGGACAAGAGAATTGTGAATATAAATTACACTTGTTTTAGATATATACTGTACTTTCCTAACCCTAAATAATCTACAAGATCAGAGTATTTTTTTTATCTACCAATTTGTACTGAAACGGAGACGAATAAGCATATATCTAGATGGCTTTCTTCCATTGATCCCTAATATTCTCAACCTGTTCTCTCAAAATATTCTAGTGAGTCTGCCGACAAAATTCTAACTAAAAAGGTACACCATGTATTTAAAAGGATGGCTTAAGATAAATCTACTGAAAACCCTATTGAATTAAAACTCCATTAAATAATCTGTTGGCCGGCAAGTGGGAGGGTTTTCAGCAGGTGAATTACATTTGTTAAGCACGCGCCTGCCTGCAAAGCCTGTTACGCACCTTCGTGAGGTAAGTCTGAATACCAACTATTGAGAAGTGCGTAGGAAAGGCGTGCGTAAGAAAGGCGTAATTTCCTAAACTGGAATCGGTCCCATACTACATGAACTGTTCCTGCTCTGTCTCTCATTCACTCTCATTCCTTTTCTCTCTCGCTCTCTCTGTCTGTCTCTCCCACTCCAGCACGGGACTCGTTCCATGTCTTAGTGAAATACATAGGACAGGAGGTGCTTAAACGTGAGGTCATAGGCAGCGATGTCCGAATCGCCTACCTGCCCTCATCGCCTGTCCCCCCCACCCTGATGATGGGTGGGTTCCCACGCATCCCCCTCCCAGAGTCCCCCTCCACCCTGACCTCCAGCCCTGGCATCGGGCCTCGGCTCCAGGCCCTCTCCACACTGCTGCCCTTCATGGAGAAAGGGGTGATCCTGACCTCCACGGGGGCAGGGATCTATGCTAAGCGCTACTGCCAGGGCCGGGTGTTCTGGACAGGGCCACATTCAACCACGACGGGACCCCACAAGATGAACCGTGCTGTGGAGCCTGTGCTGCTCTTTGACAGAGAGGCTTTCAAAATGGGTGAGTGACATGGGGCTGTTCACTCTCTCTTGTTTTTTTGTTGGTGAGGATAACCCACTTCTTTGTTGGCCCCTTATTGGATATTTCAGCAGTCAGTGTGTATTTACTGACTGCGTGTTTCCTTAGAGCTGGACCACTTCCGCAGTTACGGGGGAGACCCTCCTCAGTGTGGCATCACCTTGTGTTTCGGAGAGGAGTTCAGTGCCACAGAGGACCCATCCAGCAAACTCATCATCACACAGGTACAGCTGAGAAAGCTTTTCATCACTTACTCATAAATAACTGTAACACCTGTTCAAATGTAAACAAAAGGTGCAGTAAATGGCCTTCCCTGTAGCTTAGTTGGTAGAGCATGGTGTTTGCAACGCATGGTGTTTGCAACGCCAGGGTTGTGGGTTCAATTCCCACGGGGGGCCAGTACAGAAAGAAAATGTATGAAATGAAAATAAATGAAATGTATGCATTCACTACTGTAAGTCGCTTTGGAAATGAGCGTCTGCTAAATGACTAAAATGTAAAAATGTCTTAGAACAGGGTTTCCCAGCTGGCGGCCCCCCCAAATTTTCTGTTGGACATAAAACTGTAAAAACACCAGCAAATCAGCTCCAAGTTATTTTAATTTGGGAAATCTGTTCCCAAAGTATTCCTACGCATAATAAAGAGATATGTGATCGTATACAAATGTAAACAAGGTTTGAAATGATTGGATCTAGTTGATCCCTGCCTTAAACTAAGGTTTATGTAAGTACAGGATAACAACATGTTTCACTGTAAATTAAAGAGGGACTGAACCACGCACCCCCTCTCCTCCAGATAACCCTACCCTGGGCTCAGCAGCAGGTCAAAGAAGCTGAAGACTTCCGGGAGTCAATGACCTACCTCCGCGACATAGCCAGCCAATCAGGAGATGTCACCATCAACCTGGTACCAGTGCCTTACCCCTGAGCATCCAATCACAGAACATCTCGTATAAATTACGATAAAAATGTTTTTAAGCACTATCTGATTTGATACCAAGGGCTCAATTCAATCCGTGTCATAGAAATTCAGCACTATAGCGCAATTTAAAGGCAATGTTCTCGCGTCCGCGGAGACTGCATTCATGGTAAACGCTGCATAAGTCGGCTCAGTCGGAAATTAGTTTTACATTTCAATCGCACTGAACATCCATGATACGGATTTAACGGAGTCCCAAGCCTTCTCAGACATGAACCACTAGACTGAATAGCACTACATGGAAGGGAGACATCACTTTGGTTTAGCCTTCAAGATTGCCCTTTACCAACCCAATCACCTGGTGTTATACTATTGGTCCAAATTATATCCAACTCATTTTGGCTGTGTTTACACAGGCAGCCCAATTCTGATCTTTTTCTACTGACCAATCAGATCAGCTTTGAAAAAGATCTGATGTGAAAAGAGATGATGTGATTGGTCAAAAGACCAATTAGTAGAAAAACATATCACAATTGGGCCTTTTTATAGGGAGTCAGAGACTTTTACTCCTTATTGCTGTCTTTATGAATGGTGACTGTGGTACTGCTTCAGATACCTTTCGGGGTCCTCCTCATGTTGATTACATAGTCTGTGATAGCGTAACTGTTGACGAAGCTGTTGTAAGTAGTGTATGAGATTCTCCCAAAACAGGCTCGTAAGCCATAGTAGGCCGAAGTTCAGTTATTTGATCATCACCATGTCAATTGTTCGAGGCAGGAAACCAACTTGTCTGTCTGCGGTTTTGGTTTCTGAAAGTGGTAATGCTTGTTCAGCACATTTATATTGAGAAAAAACAATATTTGTATACTTTATCTCTTCGTCATATAGAAATTAATCCGGGGGGGGGCTCCTTTCTCTTATGAACCGATGTTTATATGAACATAATATCACATGAATACTTTAAATAGTTTGTAGATGTAGTTTAATGAGTTGATAAGCTTACACACTCTGAAAGCAGTGGGTCAGGATGTACATAATGTTGTGATACCATTGGCAGCCATTGAACTATGAGCAGGGCTTTGTTAATGGTTGTAAGTGGGTTAACAACATGGCTGCTGGGTTTGCACAAGGCACACTCTGGACTGAGAACGTTGTTAGGTGGAAGACTGCACAGATCTGTCAATATTTCAGTTATTTATGCATGTTTTGTAATGTCAGTGTTCTGCCTGACTGTATTAAAAATGTATTTCATATTTTGAAATTATCATGGATGATGTGCTTATTTGGCTGTTAGATGGTAATAATAAAAATAAGATTCTTAACTAAATATGTGTAGTTTCAGCAGGTTAAGACATACTGTATATAATTCCAACTTTATTTACATTTTAAAGATGTAACTCAAAAGTTTGTTATCTACAAGCTTCTTTCAAACATTACCATTGGCTGGTGAGGCAAGCTCGGCTATTTTGGCATTCAGTTTCTGATTTGTCCAGTCCCTAGTGATGTCGTCCAAATGGCTGTCAAAATCAACTAATAACGAGTGATCTCCAGAGTCCAGCAGCTGACTGGCTATGTCCCGAGTCTCCTCCCACTGCCGCAGCATTATCCTGGGGGAAAAAAAGGTATCTTTAATTAATGTATACTTCAAATAAATGTATATTTTTCTAATCAAATAATTGTATTTGTCACATGCTTCGTAAACACCAGGTGTAGACTAACAGTGAAATGACTACGGGCCCTTCCCAACAATGCAGAGACAAAAGATAATTCATAGAAAAATAATTACACAAGGAATAAATAGACAATAAGTAACGATAACTTGACTATATACACATTGTACCAGTACCGAGTCGATTTCCCGGGGTACGAGTTAACTGAGGTAGATATGTGTATATATAGGTAGGGATAAAGTGACTAGGCAACAGGATAGATAATAAACAGTAAAAGCAGCGTATGTGATGAATCGAGACAAAAAGGGTCAATGCCGATAGTTAAATAGTTAACCAATAGCTACCCGGGCTAACTATTTAGCAGTCTTATGGCTTGGAGGTAGAAGCTGTTCAGGATCCTGTTGGTTCCAGACTTGGTGCATCGGTACCGCTTGCCGTGTGGTATCAGAGAGAACAGTCTATGACTTGGATGGCTGGAGTCTTTGACAATTTTTAGGGCCTTCCTCTGACACCGCCTGGTATAGAGTTCCTAGATGGCAGGGAGCTCGGCCCCAGTGATATACTGAGCCATGCGCACTACCCTCTGTAGAGCCTTGTGGTCGGATGCCAAGCAGTTGCCATAAACAAGTGGTGGTGCAGCCAGTCAAGATGCTCTCAATGGTGCAGCTGTAGAACCTTTTGCAAATCTTTTCATCCTCCTGAGGGGGAAGAGGCGTTGTTGTTCGCCCTCTTCACGAATATGTTAGTGTGTGTGGACCATGATAATTCCTTAGTGATGTGGACACCGAGGAAATTGAAGGCCTACCACCGTCGTGTCCTCTGCAAACTTATTGATGGTGTTGGTGTCATTCGCGGCCATGCAGACCAAGCACGCTCCCCTGTGGCGGATGTGTTGTTACCTACCCCCACTACCTGAGGGCGTCCCGTTAGGAAGTCCAGGATGCAGTTGCAGAGGGAGGTGTTTAATCCCAGGGTCCTTAGTTTAGTGATGAGCTTGGAGGGCACTATGGTGTTGAACACTGAGCTGTAGTCAATGAATAGCATTCTCACATAGGTGTTCCTTTTATCCAGGTGGGAAAGGGCAGTGTGGGGTGCAATAGAGATTGCGTCATTTGTGGATATGTTGGGGCGGTATGCGAATTGGAGTGGGTCCAGGGTGTCTGGGATGATGCTGTTAATGTGAGCCGTGACCAGCTTTTCAAAGCATTTCATCTCTACAGATGGGAGTGCAACGGGGCGATAGTCAATTTTGGGTTACTTTTGCATTCTTGGGCACAGGGACTATGGTGGTCTGCTTGAAACATGTAAGTATTACAGACTGGGTCAGAGAGAGGTTGAAAATGTCAGTGAAGACACTTGCCAGCTGGTCAGCACATGCTCTGAGGACGCATCCTGGTAATTCATCTGGTCCTGCGGCCTTGTGAAGGTAAACTTGTTTAAAGTTCTTTCTCACATCAGCTACGGAGAGCGTGATCACACAGTCGTCCGGAACAGCTGGTGCTCTCATGCATGGTCCAGTGTTGCTAGCCTCGAAGCGAGCATAGAAAGTATTTAGCTCATCTGGTAGGCTCACGACACTGGACAGCTCTCGGCTGGGTTTCTCTTTGTAATCCATGATAGTTTGCAAGCCCTGCCACATCTGACAAGCATTAGAGCTGGTGTAGTAGGATTCGATCTTGGTCCTGTATTGACCCTTTGCCTGTTTGATGGTTCCTCAGAGGGCGTAGCAGGATTTCTTATAAACGTCCGGATTAGTCTCCCGCACCTTGAAAGCGGCAGCTCTAGCCTTTAGCGCAGTGCGGATGTTGCCTGTATTCCATGGCTTCTGGTTGGGATATGTACGTATGGTAATTGTGGGGACGACATCGTTGATGCACTTATTAGTGAAGCCGGTGACTGATCTGGTGAACTCCTCAGTGGCATTGGATGAATCCCGGAACAGTCTGTAATTGAACATCCGCTTCATCGGACCACTTCCATATTGAGCAAGTCACTGGTGCTTCCTGTTTGAGGTTTTGCTTGTAAGCAAGAATCAGGAGGATAGAGTTATAGTCAGATTTGCCAAATGGAGGACGAGGGAGAGCTTTGTATGCATCTCAGTGTGTGGAGTAAAGGTGATCTAGAGTTTTTTTTGCCTCTAGTTGCACAGGTAACATGCTGGTAGAAATGAGGTATAACGGATTTAAGTTTTCCTGCATTGAAGTCACCAGCCACTTGGAGCGCCGCCTCTGGGTGAGCATTTTCTTATTTACTTCTGGCCCTATACAGCTCGTTGAGTGCGGTCTTAGTGCCAGCATCGGTTTTATGGTGCTAAATAGATGGCTACGAATTATATAGATAAACTCTCTTGGTAAAATGTATGGTCTATAGCTTATCATGAGGTATTCTAACTCAAGCGAGCAGACTTCCTTAATATTAAAGATTGCGCACCAGCTGTTGTTAACAAAGAGACACACCCCCCCTCTCCCTCTTCAATACAATGTAGTCCTACACAGCTGCTACAGCCACAGCTGCTACAGCCACAGCTGCTACAGCCACAGCTGCTACAGCCACAGCTGCTACAGCCACAGCTGCTACAGCCACAGCTGCTACAGCCACAGCTGCTACAGCCACAGCTGCTACAGCCACAGCTGCTACAGCCACAGCTGCTGTGAATGTACTTGATAGAGGTGTGCTATCAACAGAAAAGCAAATGGTAATTAACTATCTTGAAAGAAGGATAGCAGAGATGTCCAGATCTTACGTGTGTTTGTCTTTGAGGGTCCAGCGGGTATCTTTTCGCTCATACATCACGATGGGAGGCACCCTGTAGTCAGGAGACATCTTTCCACCATCAATCTGACAAGCCACACAGGTCACAGTTAGAGAGAAGGGAATGCAGACACACATCACAAAGATTTACCAAAAATCTGCTGCATTGTTAGCTTGGACACACGCACACACACAATAAGGAAGTTACAGACAATAAAACCACAGTGGATGCCTACCATTAACAAAACTGCATTGTTACACTGCTCGGCGATCTTGTCTGCAATCTTCAACGCACATGGCGTAGGGCTGCCCAGCGAAGGGGAAAGAGAAGGAGTGGTTATTGTTTAACACAGGTGATTAGCATGTGATAAGCAGGCTAACAGGCCACTGAAACCACATGATAGAGAAATTAACATCTACAGAGTCAATGGTGAAGCTGAACCACAGTGGGACACACACACCTGCTGTCTGACACACAGGCGTTGGCTTGGTAGTATCCTACAATCCTCTGCTGTGTCTGTGCACACCATACATCCACCTGAAGCAAAGAAGGTACGATACATTACAGCACATAAATACATGACAAGCCAAAAGACAACCACAATGTACATGCACCACTGCCAGGTAAGAACGAGTAGTTAGGCTACTTGTGTTTGATCATTTCTGACATACTGTATGTTGGACAGCAAAGACCACAGGTTATTAGGTGGTTACCTGTGTGAGAGCCAGCTGGGTGATGGGAGCCAATGGTAGGTGAGTGTGAAGCAACGGAACGCAGTCTGTCACACACACAGCGCCACCTGCTGGGCTGGATGACAACAGCAGCCCATTGACACTGCACCGTGGAAACAGACAGGCGTGCAGGTACATCTTCACATAGGCGAGACAGGACAACTCAACCTCCCCCATGACTGTAGACAGAAAAGGGTGCAGAGATCTGAGAACATGCAGCAAAACACTGGTCAGGGCTTGACTTGAGCAAATTGATGACAGAAGATGTAATGACATGAATGCTGACAGAATAAATAATAAGGTTTAGTGATAAATCCTTGCATTGCAAACTCGCTGGATGACACAGTAAGGACCCTTTTCAACTGAACTAATACAGCCAACCAATATTTTTAGAGCCAGGGAGGGATGCCCAAGCAGTTAGATCAAAAGCCACACAGCAAACCATTGTTTTGGACATTGATTGACTGCTCTAGCTGGCTAGCTTGTAGCTGGGAAAAGTAGTGGTATGTGTTAATTGTATAATTGTAGGGGTGCCCATGGGGCTGGGAATCAGAAGTGTCCAGTGCGAGAGAGGCAGGTTGAGGTTCTGGTGACAGCTACAGGAGTATTTGGGTGTACGAGACTTGACATCAGAAGAGTTACAGGGTAGGTTGTGTTGAGTGGTGGTATCCCGTCCTTTCAGGCTGTTGGCCTGAGGTAGGACTAGATAGATTTAAATAGTGGAGTAATGGTGGTGGGTTTTTAGTGAGTGCAGGGTTAGAGGGTAGGGTATTTGTTCATTTTTTTCTCTCCAAACAAAGTATAAGAGAGTTATACTCCAGTCTAGTAGGTGGCAGTAATGCAACATTTATTGGATGCGAACCGCCGTTCTACGTCATCGAAGAAGGGTTAGGTTACTCGTTGGATATTACTGCATTGTCGGAACTAGAAGCACAAGCATTTCGCTACACTCGCAATAACATCTGCTAACTATGTGTATGTGACAAATAAAATTTGATTTGAATATTACACCATATCAAAGAAAAATAAATAATTTGCAAAACTTCAGCATCCCACAAATTGAAATAAATGTAAAAAAGGATGCTATTACACATGTGCATTTAAAGTATAACTTTTTTTAATGTATATAAACAAAGTGCATATAAATGTAACAATTCAAAACTAATACAATCTGAACAACATAATAATAGAATATTGTCCCATATCAAAGAAAAATAAAATGTGCAAAACTGCAGCATCCCACTTAAAACATTAAACTGGTCCCTCGTTTCTCTCTCTTCTTTATTGCCATGTTATAACTAGCAGCACACAGCAATGCTGACCATATTTTGCTTTTAAGAGAGATTTCCATTCAGAAATGCAAGCTGCCTCACTTTCGAGGGGCTGATGCGGTTTCTTCTATCAGTAATTATTTGTCCCATTTTCAAGAAGACCCTCTCAGAGGGAACGGATGTGGCCACTATGCAGAGTCTCCCTGTTATGACTTTAGTAAGCAGTGGGTAGACAGAGGCCTTGTTCTTCCACCAGCTCAGAAAATCTGCAGATCTTTGGAGGGGCTCCTCCAAATAGGATCAGACCTCCATTATGGCATCTGCTGAGAGATTCCTTCGTGCTGCATCCCCAGTTGCTCTCTCGTCAAACAGCATCCCAACAGCAGACGTTTGTGGCACTACTGCTGGTGCTTCTGCTCCCTCTTCTTCCTGTTGCCCTGGTGCCTGAGCCAGCTGACTGCTGGGGCTGTCCCTCCATCTGATCCCTCTTCTTCCTGTTGCCCTGGTGCCTGAGCCAGCTGACTGCTGGGGCTGTCCCTCCATCTGATCCCTCTTCTTCCTGTTGCCCTGGTGCCTGAGCCAGCTGACTGCTGGGGCTGTCCCTCCATCTGATCCCTCTTCTTCCTGTTGCCCTGGTGCCTGAGCCAGATGACTGCTGGGGCTGTCCCTCCATCTGATCCCTCTTCTTCCTGTTGCCCTGGTGCCTGAGCCAGTTGACTGCTGGGGCTGTCCCTCCATCTGATCCCTCTTCTTCCTGTTGCCCTGGTGCCTGAGCCAGCTGACTGCTGGGGCTGTCCCTCCCTGCTGCTGAGGTTATTCTTTAAAGAGCCTCATCAATCGCTCTGGCATCACTGTAGGCTAACTTCTTAAACCTGGGGTCAAGTGCAGCAGTTTCTGTCTATCAACTCTGTCACATGTCCTGTGGTTACATTTGCTTCTCTCTGGTGGCTGGCTGTGATTCTCTGCAGACCCTTACATAGGAGTATCATTTTTGAGGCTGTGACATAGCTGAAAAGAGAGAACAGTAACTTATTAGTTCAGGTTCATGTTTTTTCTACTGATACTACATTCTCATCTACTGCTCATATACAATACTGGATAAAATAATGTAGTAATAACTGCTTACTGTATCTCTCCACTGATCTCCACAGTGACCTGCTCAAAGGGTTCCAGGACTCTGCACACCTCCTCC
Organism: Salmo trutta; assembly: GCF_901001165.1. Taxonomy (NCBI): domain Eukaryota; kingdom Metazoa; phylum Chordata; class Actinopteri; order Salmoniformes; family Salmonidae; genus Salmo; species Salmo trutta. The sequence goes on along the minus strand of NC_042958.1, from coordinate 12,837,714 downwards.
ACCACCTCCCATTCATCTTGGGTCAGAGCATCAACAGGTGCATTGACAATGGCCAGGATAGAGATGATGGCATCCTTTGACTCAAGAAACCGCTTCAACATAAAAAAAATGTTGAATTCCGCCTTGTAGTGCAGTGTTTAGGCCTCAGCTCAGGCATCCCCATCTGGGCACCTACTGTGCTCCTGTGGAAGTATTCCATAGCTGCTTTCTCTTTGTCCACAGTGGGCTTCATCACCTTCAGAGCATCTCTTACAATCAGGTTGATTATGTGGGCAAGACATGGATGAGGGGTCCATTTTAACATTTTCATGGCTTTGGTTATGTTAGCTGCATTGTGGCTAACACAACAGAACACTGTTCCATCTACTTGCCATTATCTGGCCACTCTCAACAGTTCCTCTGCTAAGTTCTCTGAAGTTTGTCTGTCGCTGAACTCAAAGCAGTCCAGAAGACAGCGAAAAATCTTCAATGAAGTGACATGTAACCGACATGTAAGAAGTGGTTATCCTTGATGTCCAGCAGTCAGTGGCAAGGCAAACTGCAGTAGCTTTTTGGACTCTTTCCCACACTGAAGCCTGTGTGCTCTTGTACAGTTGTGGAATAAGTGATTTTGAAAGGGTTTTCCTGCTTTGAATTGTGCACATTGGATTTAGACTATTGCTATAATTTCTAAAACCTCTGTCCTCCACCATCATCATAAATTCCTGGAAATCGTTGGCAATCATTTTTGCCAATGCAATATCAATTTGGCCTTGTTTTGCTACAGACATAGACTTTGGCATAAACTGGTCCATAGAAGACTGCTGTGGGTCGCAGAGTAAGCCTACTTGACTGAGTGGATTACACTGGCTTCACCACTATCACTAGCAGGCCCGCTAGCTTCTCTAAGCTCCGCTACAGCTAGCTTCACAGTTGGGTGCACAGTTCGCATATGCCGGTGTAGGTTGTGCGTAGAACCGGCTTTATATGAGATTTTGTTTTGGCAAATTCTACACTGTGCTCTAACATTGTCTACACTATTAAAATGCATCCAAATGCTACTGTGCCTCCGACTCAATTTTCAGCTGTTGTTTTCACAGCTGTCCTTCCTCTCTCTCCTCGGCTGCTAAGTGTGTGACAGTGAGTGAGCTGGCTCGACCCTCCCTCACGCATCTTTGGATCATTGGTTGACACTGCGTGTCTGATTGACAGGAACAACAGGTGAGGCTGTTAGTCTGAGCAGACAGTCAGAACGAATGTGTATATTATTTTATTTATTTATTAATTCTATTCATATCTTAATTTTTTTATAAATAGATTCGGCTCTTCTGATATGCGAGCCGGCTCCCAACGTTCACCTACAAGAGCCCGACTCGTTCGCGAACGACCCATCACTCCAGTGATGCCAATTTAGCAATTTTGACTACCCTGGCAACTTTTCTTTTCCAAACAGCACCTAGCAACAAATGTAGCTACTGTATTTGGAACTTTCAGCAACTTTTGAAAAGTGACTCAAAATGTACGCATTTTCCCTCCAAATGACACAAAAACGAGTTTCTCTGTGACACACACACTCAGTCACAACACACCTGCCTGGCTGCAAAAGTGCATTTTGAGGGACGTCAGCAGCAGGCCAGCAGCAATTTCAGCAAATTGCAAATCATTGTTGTCCGACAGCAGCAGCAGTAGTGCCGGTTCTACGAGACAAACCCAATGAATATAGTTGGTCACGAATGTTTGATCTTGAACAGAACTTACAACATCAATCAACATGTCTCAATCAAAATTGTACAGCCAGAAGTACAGAAAAGAGTGGGAGTCTGTACCTGAACAAATGTCAAATCATATTTTTTGCATAGATGGCCAGTCAATTTGAATAACGTTATTGTGTAACGTCATTTAGCAACAAATCGACCTGCCTCTAGCAACTGACCCTGAAAATGAGTTGTCAACACTGCTACCAACCCAGAGGGGCAAGGTAGCGAGGCTGAACAGACCAGGCATAGGTTGGAGAAGTGAAAAATGATTCCTTAGTTGTTCATTTTCTCGAAATCTGAACGCACAATCTTGATTCGAGCCAATGTATTAAATAGTTGACCATGTTATTACTCCAACCTCGTGAAAGTGACAATCTGACACGTTTTAATTAATAAATAATAAATAATTAATAAAAAACGACTTAATATCGGAATGGCTTTGATTCGACGGCCTGCACACACACGCGTGAGTTTAACTAGCCAACGTCGCCATGACATCCACCACAAGTGTGACGGGGATTTCTATTGGAGAAGCAGTTTTAGCATATCTGCATACTCTTCGGTTTCAGCCGGTCTTTGTTTGTACTCAGCAAGCTAGCTTGTCAACATCAATGGTCAAAAGGCCTGCCTACGTAGCTAGTTATGGCCAATAGTAGTTCAAATAGATCTGGGAAAGTATACACTAGCTAACGTTATCTAGATATTGAAAAAAAACATTTATGATAGCTAGCTAGGATAGCTAACAGTTGGCTATCCTAGCTAGCAACTTACCGTCAAAGGATATTATTTCTTGGGATGAGATTTCAGAAGACCAGTAAAGCAAGCGTCCGGATTCAAACTCAACTGTCTAATATTGCATATTAATAAAGATAACAAAATATTGAATACATGGATATTTTACTAACATGTGCACTGTGGAGCAGAAGCTGCGTCGATTGAGCTAATTTCCTGTTTTAGTGCCCGCCCACCTACAGCACATCTGCATTTGGGATTGGTTACAATAGTGACTGTAAAAGTCTACTGGCGTCTCTGTACTATGCCAATCATTTGTTACTCGACCCCATTCGTTCAAGCAGTGAGGCGTCTCCTCCTGGTGGACATTGTTTGACATACCTTGTAACCCGATAATGCATTTTTACATAATTTTTGAAAAATTTACAAAATAGTCAAATGTAGTACAGCCTGCTCCCACATCTGTTTGTGCCGTCTTGTGAACTCGTAGGTGACATTGCCATAAACATTTCCAGAGCATACGATAAGATCTTTTTTTTTTGTAGAAGTACTTTCAGCTTCCCACACTGGTCTGGTGCACAGACAAGGCATGAGCAAACCAAGACATAGAAATGACACTTTAATTTATATTTTTACAATTCAAGATAAAATCAACATAGTTATTAAATACTGTAACTACATTCAGACTGTTCATCGTACACAGTAGTTCACAGTATCCTTTTCAACAGAACATCCATTGCACTCCCTCTGGCATGCAAGAAAAGCACACCACTGCCAACTATTTACTGATATTAGTACGACTGATCATAATGTAGCTGTATAACCTGTAAAACTAGATAGGCTGTAAAATAACTGGCAGAACAAGTAAAACCCTCAACTGACAAAATCAGTTATAGTCATGAACTGAAAATGACTAAAACATTATCACATATGTACACTGTGCAGATGCTGTCTGACACAATTTAAACAATGAGCTGAAACAGAACAGCGTGCCAGGTACCATGCTAAAAAGTGCAGTTTCTTAACACATTGTTCCTCTTTTAATGTCAAGTTTCGGACACTAGAGGGGAGAGTCTCAAACAGGAGGTGTGTTGGTAACACACTGGCACTCTTTCAGTTTGATATTTTCACCATCTCTCCATCCAGTTTCTGAGGAGGAAGGTAGGGTTTTGTTACAGACCGGACTGGGAAGAGGGGTGGGGTTTTGTTACAGACCGGACTGGGAAGAGGGGTGGGGTTTTGTTACAGACCAGACCGGACTGGGAAGAGGGGTGGGGTTTTGTTACAGACTGGACTGGGAAGAGGGGTGGGGTTTTGTTACAGACTGGACTGGGAAGAGGGGTGGGGTTTTGTTACAGACTGGACTGGGAAGAGGGGTGGGGTTTTGTTACAGACTGGACTGGAAAGAGGGGTGGGGTTTTGTTACAGACTGGACTGGGAAGAGGGGTGGGGTTTTGTTACAGACTGGACTGGGAAGAGGGGTGGGGTTTTGTTACAGACCAGGCTGGACTGGGAAGAGGGGTGGGGTTTTGTTACAGACCAGACTGGACTGGGAAGAGGGGTGGGGTTTTGTTACAGACCAGACCGGACTGGAAAGAGGGGTGGGGTTTTGTTACAGACCAGACCGGACTGGAAAGAGGGGTGGGGTTTTGTTACAGACCGGACTGGGAAGAGGGGTGGGGTTTTGTTACAGACTGGACTGGGAAGAGGGGTGGGGTTTTGTTACATACTGGACTGGGAAGAGGGGTGGGGTTTTGTTACAGACTGGACTGGGAAGAGGGGTGGGGTTTTGTTACAGACCAGACCGGACTGGGAAGAGGGGTGGGGTTTTGTTACAGACCAGACCGGACTGGGAAGAGGGGTGGGGTTTTGTTACAGACCGGACTGGGAAGAGGGGTGGGGTTTTGTTACAGACCAGACCGGACTGGGAAGAGGGGTGGGGTTTTGTTACAGACCAGAATGGGAAGAGGAGGGGAGGTGAAGGTGAGTGGGGTTATGAGAACTCCTCTGTGAACCGCTTATGAAACTCCCTGATCTTTTCCAATACAACCTTCAGCTTTTCAGTTGCAGGTAAGATGGTCATCCTACACAGAGAAAGAAAGAGATTGTGATAGAGAAAAAAATGGGTGTTTTCTTAGCATGAACATCACTGGGGGCAGGGTACCAGTCTGTTTAGCTATCATTCCACTCTTTGCCATGAAAAACATATTTGACATGACAAGGAGTGGAATGATAGCTAAACAGACTGGTACCCAGGCTAGATAGGCGACCAGTCTAACCTGAAATGGTAGGTTCCATCTCTCTGCCCGAAGCCGCTACCTGGAACCAGGCAGATACCAGTCTCCTCCAGCAGCTTCATACAGTAGAACATGTCTGGAGCCTGGCCTTTCTCCTACACAGAGGTAAAGAAGGTTGAATAACAACAACACAGAAGGGATTGGAATAGGAAGAATCAGACAACTGAGCATCAGAAACAGGCAGGGAAAAGAGAGATCATTTAACAGAGAGGGAGGGTGAAAGAGGGGGAGGGAAAGACATACCTTTGCTGCGTTGATGGCTTTCTCTGGCAGTGAGAGGCGGGGGAAGGTGTACATGGCTCCCTGGACAGGGTTACAGTGGATCCCTGGAACCGTGTTGAGGACCTGCTCTGTCATCTTGGCCTTCTCAGCCAGGATATCCAGGTTGGCAGTACGCTCCTGTTTAGAGGTCAGAGGTCAGGATAATACGAACAAATTGTGACACAATGTACATACATTTTTACTGAACAGCACCTGTTACACTGTAATAATATTAACGTGACATTTAGGGCTGAATCCTAACTTAACATCCACGTCATGTGTATGCTGACCTTGATGAAGGTGGCGTAGGAAGGCTCGTCAGGCTGAGGGGGATTGACCACGATGTCCAGTAGGGCCTGCCCAGGGATGGGGGGGCACAGCCGCACAGACACCAGCTTAGTCAGCTGCAACTTCACCTCAGGGTCCATGTTAACCACCTCCATGTACCCTCCTCTGAAACCACACCTGTACGACAGGAACACACACATTCATATGGTACAGTAACTGGCATACTTGATTCACATACCGTACGACGTGTCAAGTTCGTTTTTCCTAGTAGAGCCAAGTTATGTCAGTCACCATCTGTGAGAATACGTGGTGTGTAGCTACAGACTTACTCTCCCATGAAGCATTTGGAGGTGGAGTGGAAGGAGGCCAGCTCCACAACACTGGAGTACTCTGGTCCCATCTCAAACAGAACCTTCTTAAAGGAGTGGAACTGGCAACCCTCCGCATACACGTTATCCTGGTACACCTGGTATCCACAGAGGGAGGAAGTGATACGTATTGAATATCTTGTCTGGAAGACAAACCTTAGAGAAGGGGGAGAAAGGGTAAGATCAGGTAGAAGAGATTGTATTATTACTAAATTACCTCATCAGCCATAAGGAAAAGGCGCTCCTCAGCAGCGAATCGGATCACATCTTCAATGCACTGCCTGCTCTGGACTTGACCTATCACAGTGAAGGGTGACAAGAGTTCTCTAAACAGAACAGAGATGGTCTAAAAATAAGAGAGTCAGATCCCTAAACGTGTGTCCACATACCTGTGGGGTTGCCAGGGTTGATAATGCAGAGGGCGCGGGGGTTACAGTGCTCCCTGGCTGCCTTCACAGCCCTCCTTAGCTCACCGATGTCCAGGCTCCAGCACTTGTCCTCGTCCAGGTAGTAGCTGATCTGGACAGCCGCCAGCTCAGCCAGAGCAGCAGAGTAGAGGGGGTACTGAGGGATGGAGATCATCACCCCTGTACGGTTCTTCCCCTCGCCTGACGTCAACAACTTTAGCATGGTCTATAGAGAGAGAGAAAGAGAAAGAGAAAGAGAAAGAGAGATAGAAGGGACGGAAGGGGAGAGTCATGTCCCGTAAGATCCGATTCAGCATTGAGAGATGATCTACTAATCCAGTAAATAGTTAAAAGAGTTGGTTGTAATCAGCATTTTAGTCACGCGAGCACAAGTCAAGAACTCAGTACTACTGCCATCATCAGTCTTACCACTATGGCATCACTGGCCCCGGTGGAGAGGTAGATGTTGTCAGAGTTACTGGGGATGCCACCGTCCCGCTTCTCAATGTATTTAGCCACATCCTGTCGTACGATCTCAATGCCTGGACTAACACTGTATGCACCTGAAATAGATAAAAGTTCAATGGATATTTAACAAACGGTGTTTATTTTTTTATTTTTTTTTACACACTGCCTGCCTACAGTAAGAGTTATTTCACCTATACTTCCCCCTCCACAGGCCTGAAGGATGCGCCGTGCTCTATTTTTAGCGTCCTCTGGAAACTTGTCGTCTTCTAGGAGATCTGGGTAGGCGCAGAGCGCTACAACCTGATGGGAACAGAGAAGTTGTAGTAATGTATTGTAAATAGTCATCTATAATAATAATGGGACACTTCCATATAAAATACACCACAGCTTTAGAACAACAATTAACAGACCTGTCGGAGAAATGTGATTGGTTTCTGGCCCATGGCATGCGCATCACCAATGTTGGCCTTGATGACCTCTGTAAAAGGCTTCTCAACCCCCTGCAGAAACAGACAGAGTTGCAGTTATTACACAGATATGGTTATAGGGATAATTAAACAACAGTCAAATTTAGTGCATGACATTCCCCAATAGTAATACTTACGCGCCAACCTCTATGAGCATGACAACTCTAAACTTTGTTTAAAATCCCTGCCAAGTCAACCATTGGACTTTGTATAATCCCGGAAGCCAACAGCATGTTAAAGAGAGGGACTGGAGACAGCTGTGATACTCCCACTGTGTGTAGACTGGGGAGGGCAGGAGAGATCTGGGTCAACAACAGCATGTCAAAGAGAGGGACTGGAGACAGCTGTGATACTCCCACTGTGTGTAGACTGGGGAGGGCAGGAGAGATCTGGGTCAACAACAGCATGTTAAAGAGAGGGACTGGAGACAGCTGTGATACTCCCACTGTGTGTAGACTGGGGAGGGCAGGAGAGATCTGGGTCAACAACAGCATGTTAAAGAGAGGGACTGGAGACAGCTGTGATACTCCCACTGTGTGTAGACTGGGGAGGGCAGGAGAGATCTGGGTCAACAACAGCATGTTAAAGAGAGGGACTGGAGACAGCTGTGATACTCCCACTGTGTGTAGACTGGGGAGGGCAGGAGAGATCTGGGTCAACAACAGCATGTTAAAGAGAGGGACTGGAGACAGCTGTGATACTCCCACTGTGTGTAGACTGGGGAGGGCAGGAGAGATCTGGGTCAACAACAGCATGTTAAAGAGAGGGACTGGAGACAGCTGTGATACTCCCACTGTGTGTAGACTGGGGAGGGCAGGAGAGATCTGGGTCAACAACAGCATGTTAAAGAGAGGGACTGGAGACAGCTGTGATACTCCCACTGTGTGTAGACTGGGGAGGGCAGGAGAGATCTGGGTCAACAACAGCATGTTAAAGAGAGGGACTGGAGACAGCTGTGATACTCCCACTGTGTGTAGACTGGGGAGGGCAGGAGAGATCTGGGTCAACAACAGCATGTTAAAGAGAGGGACTGGAGACAGCTGTGATACTCCCACTGTGTGTAGACTGGGGAGGGCAGGAGAGATCTGGGTCAACAATAGGGCTGTTGCTATGCCGATGCCTCTCGCCCACTCTTTTTTCTCCCTGTCATTCTGTCCCTGCTCAAGCCTACTCCATAGCCCTCTGCAGTTCTTCTAATCATAATTTAATTCAAACCCATGATACTGGTAAAAAAAATACTTACAACAGGGAGCATATCATCTGCAATGCAAAGGCTTGATAAACAACATTCAGGCTTGTAGCCAATACAAGAAACTAGATGGACAAGACCTAGAGTGGAAACAGTGTAACGTGACAATGACAACATGTTCTTTGCATAGCCTGGTAGATGTGGTAGACCTAGTAGTCATTGAACAGCGTAATGTGATAAGCCCCTGAATACATCCCCCTATGGTTTTACTGTGCAGCATCTGGATTAGTGGGATTTGGAGTTTAACTTTCTTTTAACTTTTGTAGTACCCTGAGGTGTCATCAAAGCTACACACTACATAACCTAATATTAAAAGGTAAAAGAAAGCCTATGTGACGTCTATGCTGCATTTACTGTCTGAGTGCTCTGTCTTCACATCAGCCATCTTGGTATGGGAATGTGTCCTGGGCTAAACAGGCACTCTTTCCGTTCCCCCAACTGAAACCTAAACCCACAGGATACCTTCCTGCTTTCCTCCTGTAGGTCAATATCAGGGGGCGTCTCATGATTTCTGCCAATCAAAATGGAAGGGAGAGGGGGACACCCAGCTGTGTTTGTACTGCTGGGACATCAGTGTGCTCAGGCAGGGACAGCAGGTATTCCATTTTACAAACAGAGAAAGACACCGGAGCTGAATGCCACACAACCACAATCAAAAACCACCAGTAATAATCATTTAAAGGGGAAATCTGCAGCTACATACATTTTTGGACTTGCCTAATGAGCTTAGTTCAACTGTTGTACCCCATCAGAACCCAAAATATAAGCTTGTTTTACTCCAATGTTTGTAAACATTGTAAATGTAAACACTGTATAGCCTCAAAACATGGTTAAACACTAATGTTGATATCATCAACGGTTAGTCCTTGTATCCATAGCTCTTTCTATACATTTGAGAGTGGTTAAAATTCTCCAAGCCCATCCCTCAGCCTTTTACCAAAACAGACTTTTTGTTATTGATTGGCTCTTTAAATAACTTGAGTTTCACATCCAAAACACTTCTCAGGATTCTTAGAACGGGACACACGACACATGCATGATGAAATATCAGCTGTTCATTCCTTTCAGATCAGCTGACATTGGCTGCATGTAAATCAAATCAGACTGGTTCATTCCCTCATCGCACAGTCCCAATCCCCCATGCCAGTCCTTCTCTCTCATTAGCAGCCCTGTGCCCCCTGGTTCTGTATAGATTAGGCCTGGCACAGAGTTAGCCTGGCACAGAGTCAGCCTGGCACAGGGGTTACAGAGGGGAGATCAGGGCCTGGGTAGACTACAGAGCATAGAAAGTTATCTTTTGGTGAGGGGCGATTCTCAGAATGAATCATGCGCCGTCGGAGTTCTTCAATGTTATGGCAACCACGGTATGTAAAAAAATTTGTTTTCATTTCCATTGTTTCAGTTAAGTAACAGAAACAGGCTGTTATCTGGCTGTTCATTGTTTCTGGTCTCTTTCCATTGAATAATTTTACTAAGTCAACATCCCTATTATGTTAACCTACTCTGATTCACCTCATTCTAACTACCATACAGGTCTGATCTGACCGGGAAGGTCTGAGAAGGGACGCAAAGCTCTTCCCTTCTTGGTCTCATCCCTCGCTTGAGTCGAACAATGAGTGTGCTGTTCACTGTGTGAGAACTGCCCCCCCCCGGTCAGCTCTGTGTTCTCCTGTTCAGCACCAGGCACTGACAACAGGGCTCTGGACCGGCCAATTGAGACCAGGACACAACTCTATTCACTATAGCTTTATCAGTGAAATGCATGAATTGCAAGTTTTAGACAAATGTGTCAAAAGTGGCATACACCCGTGCCAGACATTTGTATGCTGTCCTTTAATCCCCTTGTTATGTGCTCTTGCTGTGAGACACTCTGGATAAGGGCATTTGATAAAATGTTATTTTCAGTTCTTCACAGCAAAGCCTGGGAATAGAGGTAGGTCGCCATAGAAACCTCATTGAGGCTAAACTAAGCACTCTCATTGATCACCATCATGAAAAGACCCTTGTTGTGCCAACCAGACACACAGGCATAGCAACTAGCTAGCCCCAAAACAAATTGGTCTGTGCTATTCGGAATCCTTGAAGTTGAAATTTAAAATGGTTAAGGTAATGGTTAAGGTTCGGTAAGGGTTAGGGTAATGGTAGGCGTTAAGGTTCGGTAAGGGTTAGGGTAAATGGTAGAGGTTAAGGTTCGGTAAGGGTTAGGGTAATGGTAGGGGTTAAGGTTCGGTAAGGGTAATGGTAGAGGTTAAGGTTCGGTAAGGTTTAGGGTAATGGTAGGGGTTAAGGTTCGGTAAGGGTTAGGCTAATTGTAGGGGTTAAGGTTCGGTAAGGGTTAGGGTAATGGTAGGGGTTAAGGTTCGGTAAGGGTAATGGTAGAGGTTAAGGTTCGGTAAGGGTTAGGGTAATGGTAGGGGTTAAGGTTCGGTAAGGGTTAGGGTAATGGTAGAGGTTAAGGGTTAGGGTAATGGTAGGGGTTAAGGTTCAGTAAGGGTTAGGCTAATGGTAGGGGTTAAGGTTCGGTAAGGGTTAGGGTAATGGTAGAGGTTAAGGTTCGGTAAGGGTTAGGGTAATGGTAGGGGTTAAGGTTCGGTAAGGGTTAGGCTAATGGTAGGGGTTAAGGTTCGGTAATGGTAGGGGTAATGGTAGGGGTTAAGGTTCGGTAAGGGTTAAGGTAGGAATGTCCCAAGGATTCCGGATAGCACTGACCAAACAAATTGGCCCAATTATATTGACTTAATACTTCAGATTTATGAAATTTGCATTTTTTTCTGGAAAAAGTAACTGGAAAGTCGGCTATAAAATTCAAAACCCATTCCCTGTATGCCAGTCTTTGGATGCAGCCTAGGAATAAATGACTGACCAGTCTGGGGTGAATGTATCAGCCATTCCACTTCAAACCAGACTGACCTTAGTCCAATCTAAGAAGCATAGGGGCAGTGATGTCACAATGGGAACCTGCTCGACAGGGTTTAGCTGTTGGCACAGTGCCCAGTGAAATGCTCCACATGGCTTCAGACTAGCCCAAGTGAAGGAGCCAATTCACAGACAAAAGAGAGGGAGGGTGGAGTATACTCAATTGTACTCTGAATCAATCCACTTTGGTTTGGTAACCATCCCCACCTCAGGCCTTAGGAGTGAACAACTAAGACCCCAGGGGGTACATGACCTATCCAGGAAGGTACTTGAAAAGACTTGAGACAATAGACCTTCTGGTAAAATGTACATGAGGGGGTACTTCAGGGGTATTTGTATTTATTAAGGATCCCCATTAGTTCCTGCCAAGGCAGCAGCTACTCTTCCTGGGGTCCATTAGTTCCTGCCAAGGCAGCAGCTACTCTTCCTTGGGTCCAGCAACATTAAGGCAACTATATACAATTGAAAGTATTACATCACATTACATTTCATAACACTTTTCACAACACATTAAGTGTGTTCCCTCAGGCCACTACTCTACTGTACTGCCACATATCTACAATATAACATCCGTGTGTACGTGTGTGTGTCTCTTCACAGTCCCCGCTGTTCCATAAGGTGTATTTTTTAATCTGTTTTTTAAAATCAGATTCTACTGCTTGCATCAGTTACCTGATGTGGAATAGAGTTCCATGTAGTCATGGCTCTATGTAGTACTGTGCACCTCCCATAGTCTGTTCTTGATTTGGGGACTGTGAAGAGACCTCTGGTGGCATGTCTTATGGGGTATGCATTCGTGTCGAGCTGTGTGCTAGTAGTTTAAACAGACAGCTCAGTGCATTCAGCATGTCAACACTTCTTACAAAAACAAGTGGTGATGAAGTCAATCTCTCCTCCACTAATATTAATGTTAGCTCTCTGTGTACATTTAAGGGCCAGCCGTGCTGCCCTATTCTGAGCCAATTGTAATTTTCCGAGGTCCCTCTTTGTGGCACCTGACCACACAATTGAACAGTAGTCCAGGTGCGACAAAACTAGGGCCTGTAGGACCTGCCTTGTTGATAGTGTTGTTAAAAAGGCAGAGCAGTGCTTAAATTATGGACAGACTTCTCCCCCATCTTAGCTACTGTTGTATCAACATGTTTGACCATGACAGTTTACATTCCAGGGTTACTCCAAGCAGTTTGGTCACCTCAACTTGCTCAATTTCCACATTATTTATTACAAGATTTAGTTGAGGTTTGTGGTTTAGTGAATGATTTGTCCCAAATACAATGCTTTTAGTTTTTTGTTATATTTAGGACTAACTTATTCCTTGCCGCCCATTCTGAAACTAACTGCAGCTCTTTGTTAAGTGTTGCATTGATTTCACTCACTGTAGTAGCTGACATGTGTAGTGTTGAGTCATCCGCATACATAGATACACTGGCTTTACTCAAATGTAATTAGTAAAGACTGTAAAAAGTAAGGGTCATAGACAGCTGCCCTGGGGAATTCCTGATTCTACCTGGATTATATTGGAGAGGCTTCCATTAAAGAACACCCTCTGTGTTCTGTTAGACAGGTAACTCTTTATCCACAATATAGCTACTACAGTAAAGCTATTACACATACGTTTTTCCAGCAGCAGACTATGGTCGATAATGTCAAAAGCAGCAATGAAGTCCAAAAAAAAACACTACCACAATCTTTTTATCATCAATTTCTCTCAGCCAATCATCACTCATACTTCAGTGATTCTCCAGGCAAAGCAAAAATCAGTTGGTGGTACAGTACCAGAAAAGGGTTGGACACCACTGCTTTAGGAGACTACTGCCTTTAAAACAATGTTGTGGTTCAGGGTCAGCTTCTCCAAAAGAGTGAGCATTAGTTTCAGGGCAGTCCCTGAAAGATCAGTATCCTTTGCAGATCAGTATCCTTTGCATACTCGTGTGTTCTCTAAGGAAAGAATGGCACTTATCATAGGATCACCAATGTCACCAAAGTGCACTATCATCACACAGCTCTATACTGTTTGACAGTGTTTGTGCACACTCAATGCATTAAAAGTTAGTAAATAGGTTGACTGAAAGTCTGACATAGCCTATGTCCCAACTCATTCAGAGTGTAAGTGACGCTTCTGAGGAAACCAGTGGGTTTTAACTTTTAATCTTTACTCATCCCAGTCGATCATGGTTTACGGCAAAGTTTATTTTACACCTGCTACATTAGGTTGGTTAATGGGCAACTTCCCACTGACAGCTGGTCATTTGCTCCATGTCACGGGGCTGTCCTCTTTCTCAAGAAAAAGGCCAGCCACATGCTCAAAAGCTTCGATTGTGAAATCAGCATCAGGACCAATGAAGTGAAGTTATGTGTTATTGCAAATCTCGATCTCTGTCCAACAGTACACACACTGTACCTCTTTGAGCTCCTTTTCAATCTGCACTGCGCGTTGCACGATTGGACCACGGACAGCATACTCAACCCGCTTTACATTCGGGTTCATGGTGTCCATGTTAAGCACCCTGTGCCCAAGGCCATTTTCAGTCATGTTCGGTTTCTGGAGCTCACACGCTGTTCCGTTGATAGCCCACGAAATATTCTGTGAAATTTGAGAGAACGCAGAGGAGAAAGAACGAAGAGTGGTTGGTTAGTTTGAAGTGTGAAACCACCAATGCACACCACACGAGCATGTACAGTACTTGCCAAAGCCAGTATTATTGTTGTAACAAAGCGCACACGTGCGGTATCTGAACATTGTTGCACTGGAGAAGACACACTACATACATGTGTGCGCAAGTCAAAGGACCGGCGTTAAATCCTTTACACTATTTGTCAAACTTTCTTTCAGTGGCATAAGCTGGATTCAACAGTTTTGTTATCATGTCTCACCATAACCACCCAAAACGCGCGCCCAAGCTGTCGTTTAGTCAGATCCAGGTCTTCAACAGGCTGCGATTTGCTCAAACAACTTTTCGGCCACACAAAGATTATGGATGGCTACAGTCAGAGACACTCCCCCCTCTAACGGTCATTGCCCAACCTGCCGGGAGATGGCGCTATTATTCATTGTACGTGGTTTATGGAATATTAGCGCTTTCTGGAGGCCGTTTGGGCTACAACAGTCAATGTTTTTATAAGGATGTTTTCACGCCTCGTTTAGACTTGTATTATTTAATACCAGACAGGGAGAGGCGAAGCCACCAGGACGGGCTCATTGTAATGGCTGGAATGGAATAAATGGAGCTGAGTCAAACATGTGGTTTCCATATGTTTGATACCCTTCTATTTATTCCATTCTGGCCCTTCTTCACTTTAGCTGGCTTCTGAGCATGAGGCCTGTGAGAGAAAAAATATGTGAACAATGGGCAATCTGGGATTTGTAGGCCTAAATCCATTGCTGTACTTTTCAATGAATGATATAGCAATTGACTCTTAAAGAATCAAACTTATAAATGTCTCATGTGGTTAGTTTGACTGTCAATCAGTAAACAAAATATAAACTTTTCTCCATTGTTTATAAATATTCCCTTTTCATTCTTAATCTGTTATTTACTTCCCTGACCCTAAATGATGGTCTCTCGTAACAGACTAATGCATGTGGGATTTGGTTCTGGGTGTCTGAGATGATGGGCAGAGAAGTGTTCAAAATCAACCAGTTTTCATACTATTCAAATTCTAGAAATTGATTCACATGGGAATTCTGGGGCTGTTGTTTTCTAAGTAGCTAGGTACTTACATAGGCCGGAATACTCTGAACAAATAGCTGGGGTGGATTTAAAGAACACTTGTGACACAAATTATTTGTAAAAGATAATTATAGATTATAACAAAACCTTTAGGGAAGTGATTTTCAATGCTCAAAGGTTAAAAACATTACAATTTCATTGAAGGATGAATATTTTTGCCATGGAGACTGAAAAGGGACAGGAGTGTTGGCAGACATTCTATTTTTGTCCTTTACATTGCTTTCCAGAATTGCACAGCACCGAAAGGGCTACAAATTCCTCTGTGGCACAGCACGCTGTGTGCTTTCAACTGGGACATCCCAGTCCTCTTCCCACCCAGGGGTGTAGTGTTACTCTTACTGCCTGGCCAAATGTATACACAATGCATGCCACACCCCCACCCCAGGGTCATGTCCCAATTATTTATTTATTTAATTCTTTTTTTACAGTTTTTATTGTTTCAATGTCAGAATTGTGTTTTTTTCCCCATCCTAATTGAATATTGTATGTGTATGCATATTACTGTAATTATTGATCACATTCCCTGTGTATGATCATATATTGTGATACACTGCATGTTTATTGTGAAACTGTTATACAGTTTTTACATCCTATTTCAGGAAGTGATGTCACTGAGTACTGCCCCTATATATAGGACCTTCCACCCCCACCTGGGATATAGATGCCTGATGAAAACCTAGGGGTTGAAATGTTGTTGTAAAGAAATATCACCTGGGAGCATGAGCAACAGTGTGCAGCGTTTTCCTTTCCGTTTTCCATGAGTTTGCCTACAACTCCAGGCCCTGCGGAAAGTACCTGGATATGCGTATGTTCTTCACGTTTGGTACCACGACAACACTCTCACCCACCCCCCTGCACACATCAATATCAAACCATTCCCTTCAATATCAACATCCTAACCTGACTCCTCCTTGTCCTAAATAACTCATGTGAGAAACACTGAGGATTATGACAAGTTTGCAATTATTCAGGTCACACGTCAGTAGTACAATGCTCCTCTGAAAATATTTGACTGATCGTCAAACGCGTTTGATTTAAACAGTCCTAAGAAAAATGTAGCACCGAAAGGGCTAACATTGCATAGTTACTACTCCAGGGTAACTGTGTGTATTTACATGCTACATAATTATTACATAGATTATTCCACTGGTACTCTGGTATAAATAAGGCATATCCTTTATAACAATTATGTTTGCAGAAGTTACAGGCCCAGTCCTCTGTTGCCCTGTGTTACATGTGTTGGTTAGCTGAAATCAGACATTTTCAGCATGCCTAACAGTGCTCTGGCCTGACCAGGGACATGACAGCACACTGCATAACCTCTGTAACCCTTCAGTCTAGTCCATGCCTTTCCTATGAGACCTTCACTCCTACAATTAAATCACAGTAAACAACTCAATACTCACCAAAGAACTGTATCCTCTCTGGGGATGTAGCCACGAGCCAATGGTCAATCAGTGGTCAGTAAAAGCACAAGGGTTCTCTGTATATCCCTGTCAGTCAGTCAGTCTGTCTGTCTTTGGTCGTTCTGTCCCCACCTTACCCTGACAACCAGGACATAGGACAGACCTGGTCTTAGTCTGTGATGTCACATCTTCTCCCCGCCCCCAGTGACCGATTCTGGCCTATTCAAGAACAGCGGCTGTTAAAACTGAGGAGCGAAATAAGAACCACTCTACCTGGCCTTTGATCCGCATGAGAGTGGATTAACTGGGCTGTATTTCAAAACCATCAGCCACAGTTTGGACTGTTCTGTGCTCAGTTTTCACTGTCTTATTATATGCCCATTCACTGTGTCAACTGGTCTAGAATCAGCAAGCATTCTAGGAGGGGAGTGGTAGACGTGGAACATACAGTCCAAGGAGATGGAATGTATGCGTGTGTCTCTGTGGGTGGAAAAGACATTTGATCCCTCCTCACATGGTGGGCACGCAACCATGTGATTCTCCCAGGCCCAGTGACGTCCTTGTACCACACAGTTTACAGTTGGTCATACAACATACTGTTCTCAAACTATGTCAGTAGGCCTACTACTACTACTACTACTACTACTACTACTACTACTACTACTACTACTACTACTACTACTACTACTATTACTCCTATTCTCCATATGGGCCATGGGGACTCCAATCAGCACGTATGCATCCCTCCAATATGTTGACTTGCATAGCTCAAATCTAAAGCTCAAAAGGTCAGGGCTCAAAAGGTCAGGGCAACTAGATTCAGCCACGGGACGATTTTTGTCAGACAGGATGGTCGGGGGTCCAGAACATAATTCTAATAATTTGTACACTGCAAATTGACCACAATTAAGTCCAGAAAGAGACTGTACTTGAAAATAACAATAATTTCATACCTTGATTACATTGAGACACCATCACGTCTCTTTTTTTATTAATGGAAATACTTGGAACAGGTTTCCTGAATTATTTATTAATTGTTAATATAATCTTTTTTTATTTTTATCAAAAACAAAAATATTTTTTAGCAAAAAACTTTGGAGAGACAAAAAAAATTACTTGCGGAACGGTTTTGGCCTGCGGGCTGCCTAATGCTGACCCCTGGCCTAGGTTGTCATAAGCCCTTAGTATATTCTTCACTGGGTTTCCCTCACACAAGCTTGAGAGCAGTAGTAGAGCAGTCTTTATTATCCCCTGGGGGCACGTAGTAAAAACACATTGAACACATGACAATAAATATACACAAAACAATATAGCATGTACTGCAATAATACAGAGCCTTGCAAAAGTATTCAGACCCTTGGATTTCTTCACATTTTATTGTGTTACAAAGTGGGATTAACACACATTAAAATGTATTTTTTTTGGTCAACAATCTACACAAATTACTCTAATGTCAGTGGAAGAAAAATTCTAACATTTTTTAAAAACCAATAGAAATAAAATAATTGAAATATAATCGTTGCATAAGTATTCAGCTCCCTGAGTTAATATATGTTAGAAACACCTTTGGCATTGACTACAGTTGTGCGTCTTCTTGGGTAAGCCTATAAGAGCTTCGCACACCTGGATTGTGCAATATTTGCCCATTATTCTTTTCAAAATTCTTCAAGCTCTGTTAAGATTTTGGGGATCATGGCTAGACAGCAATTTTCAAGTCTTACCATACATTTTCAAGGAGATTTAAGTCAAAACTGTAACTTGGCCACTCAGTGAATGTTCCGGTCTTCTTGGTAAGCAACCCCAGTGTAGATTTGGCCTTGTGTTTCAGGTTATTGTTCTGCTGAAAGGTGGATTTTTCTACCAGTCTGGTGTAAAGCCGACCGAAGCAGCTTTTCCTCTAGGATTGTTTCTGTTCTTAGCTCTATCCCGTTAGTTTTTATCCTGAAAAACTCCCCAGGATTTGCCGATATCAAGCATTCCTATACCATGATGCAGCCACCACTAAGCTTGAAAATAAGGAGGCAGTTACTCAGTGATGTGTTGTGTTGTATTTGCCCTAAACGTAAGGCTTTGCATTTAGGACAAAAATAGTATTCCTTTGTTGTGTTTTTTTTGTTGCAGTATTACTTTAGTGCCTTGTTGCATACAAAATGCATTGTATTCTTGTTTTCACTCTGTCATTTAGTTCATTATTGTGGAGTCACTACAATGTTGTTGATCCATCCTCAGTTTTCTACCATCACAGACAACTCTGTAGCTGTTTTAAGATCACCAACGGCCTCATGGTAACATCCCTGAGCAGTTTAAGTCCTGTCCAGCAAGTCAGTTCAGAAGGACGACTGTGTCTTTGATGTGTCTGGGTGGTTTAATATATAATCCACAGCATAATTACTAACTTGACCATGCTTAAAGAGATATTCAATGTCTGATTTGTTATTGTTAACCATGTACCATTGTTCTTCTTTATGAGGCCTTTGAAATGCTCCCTGGTCTTTGTAGTTGAATCTGTGCTTGAAATTCAACATTTGACTGGTGGGACCTTGTCAGATGTTGTATGTATGGGGGACAGAGGAAGGTTTAGTCCTTAAAAAAATCATGTCAAATTTGTATTTTTTGCATATCTCACTCCCCCTGAGAAACACTCAGAGAGTGAAGTCACAGCCAGGGATCAGCCATTATTGAACCTAGAGCAATTAGGGTTTAGTGGCTTGCTCAAGGGCACATCGACAGATTTTTCACCATGTCAGCTCAGGGATTCAAACCAGCAACCTTTCGGTTACTGGCCCAACACTCTTAACCGCTAGGCTACCTGCCGCACAGAGTTAGTCCATGTAACTTATTATGTGATTTGTTAAGTCAAATTTAACTCCTGGACTAATTGATGCTTGCCTAAACAAAGGGGCTGAATACTTATGCTACAACCTTATTTAAAAGTTCTGAATGTTTTATTTATCTTTAAAAACATATAATTTGTCTTCCACTTTGACATTACAGAGTATTTTGTTGTAGATTGACAAAAAAATGACAATGAAATCAATTTTTAAGCCCACCTTGTAACAATAAAATGTGAAGAAATCCAAGGGGTCTGAATACTTTTGCAAGGTACTGTACGTGCACAACTACCGAAACTACTACAGCTTATTGAGAAAGCTGATAGCAGCTGGCACGAAGAAGCGATTAGACCAATTTGTTTTAAAGTTGGGGAGTCTATATCTGCACCTTGAGAGAAACAACAAGAATGAATCAAACAAGGGATGGTGGGAGTCACTCTTGGATTGCGCCATGCATATTCCTTGTGTCTGATACAGGTGAGAAAAGGTCAGTTAAGTTCCTACCAACAGGGCCGGATTACCAAACGGGCATCCAGGGCACATGCCCAAGCTCCAGGGAGCCCTTAACCACCCCCCAAAAAAATAAACAGTATTTCTTTATTTTTGGGGGGTCCCCAAGATAGCATACTTGACTCATTTCAGGAAACTAGGCGTATGTCGTGTATCACTACTTCAAAGGAGGCATTTGAATGTAAACATCAAAATGCATTTTTTGGCTGAAATGCCTTCTGAAACGTGAACTTTCATGTGCCTAAATAAACAAACTTGTATGCGATATGTAAATACAAATAAAATTGTTATATCACGAGCTTAGTTGGTTTAGCCACAGTAAAAGTCAGGAACCTTCTCGCTAGCCATGATTGGCTGAGATAATGGATGGGCTGGACATGCCGAGAGATGAGTTCGGATGCTCAGTATATGTAGGGAATTCTATCTAATATAGCTTTTTTGAAAGATATCACGAAGAACTGTGATAATGTTGCTAATGCTCTCCACTCTTCACTTTCTGGAGGACAGAGTTTTGAAATCAGTGGAATGCCTGGTGGAAGCAGAGTATGATAGCTAAGGAGAAATTCAGGCGTTTGATTGCAAATATTCAGAGGGATTCAAAAATAGAACACACAAAGGCTGTTGTATAAAACACCTATCTCCGGATTACATCTTCAAACTAAAGGCAACCATGGCATCTGTGACAGAGAGGGAGAAGTGTTCATCCATGTATACGGGTAAGAGAGTCTAACTAGCTACATTTTCTGATATTATAGGTTTCTATTTTTGTCAGAAAGTCATTTTCATTACAAGTTAAAGTGTACCGTAAGCTAGCTAATGTTATGTGTATGATCTGTGAAGTAATTGTCACAACTTCCGCCGAAGTTGGTCCCTCTCCTTGTTCGGGCGGCGTTCGGCGGTCGAAGTCACCGACCTTCTAGCCATCGCTGATCCTCTTTTCATTTTCCTTTGGTTTGGTCTTGTCTTCCATCACACCTGGTTCCAAACCCATCAATTACATGTTGTGTATTTAACCCTCTGTTCCCCCTTATGTCCTTGTCGGTGATTGTTTATTGTAAGTGCAAGGGCACGTCTGTCCTGGTGTGCGTCGGGTTATGTACCCATTATTTGATTGTTCTGTTTTCCGGTGTTTTTTGTTTGTTATTAAACTGCACGGTTTGGAAACATAGTTTTTGTTCTTCTGCGTCTGACTTCTCTGCCGCCAGTACACACTCCTTACAGTAATATTATTTGTATCTCAGAGCCATTTGCATTCCTAGTTATAGCCTAATGTTAGCTGTCAAGCTAACATTAAACCAACTTGGTTAGATTTAGCTAACATTAAGCCTACTTGGTTAGCTTTAGCTACCTGTAGATTCAGTAACGTTATGAGTTATGGTTCGTAACGTTACCAGCTACCTACATGTCTAACCAGAAGACTCCACTATGCAGGTAACCATTTCACTGTACCATTTACAGCGTCTGTATCCTGTGCATGTGACAAATAAACTTTGATTTTATTTGATATAGTGTGAGACGGTAATGTGAAGAACAACATGACCTGCACCAAAGTCAAATTAGGATATAATGTTAGGACAACAAGACAGTGTCCAAGTTTTTAAATTCTCCAGTAGAATGCCCTGCTTTTATTTCGTCACGCTCACAACCGTAAGCTATTTTCTGTAATTATCTCACCATGAACTTATAAATAATGATCTTGTGAGTTTATTTTCCTGCAATAATGAATACAAATGAGCTAATGTTAAGATGTTGTCAGCTATATTTATATGTTAGCTAATGTTTAGAAAGTTGCTTTTACTTGCCTGGTTTTCCAGATTGACATATACTAAATAGTTTTTTAAACGAATGGGTTTATTGGTGTTAAAATACACCAGTTATGCTATTTTGGACCATCAGGCTGCTGATGACATGCAGCCTGTCACGTTTGTGTTTATACTTTTTCATAACAACAACATCAAGTTTCATGTTGGACGACAATGTTCATGATGTCACTGCGACAACTGTACATGGACATGTCGATAGACGTAATATAAACCAGCCTTTTGTCTTGAAATCTTTGGTTTTTAGTACACTACTGTACTCACTCTGTTTAGCACGTCCTCACATGTGAATCCTTAAAGAGATGGGTGGGGCTAAGGCTTAAGAGGGTGTGAACGATGGTGAACGGGTGAAGACAAAGAAAAGCTCTCCAGTAGGTGTACCAAAAAAATTCAAGCGCAATTTTCTCAAAAGTGGGGTTACAGGTTTATCAACTTTCAAAGCAGAATAACTTTCCCGTTGTTCCTCAACTGTAGTGTATGATGTACCATTTTCTAGCTCTGAGTCTCTATTTTTATCCAATGTAAAAAAACACAAATCTGAAATGTTGCAACATAAGACCAAATCGAGCCGGTTGGTCACATATGAAGACATCATAAGCAATGGCAAAATGTGTAGAATTGCAGGAAATTAGTTTAACACGGCAAAATATCCTCTCAGCCTCATGACTAAATGTTTGGGGGCCCTCTGGAGGTTGGTGCCCTGAGACCCCAAATAAGGCCGCCCGGCCTTGCCTACCAACGATCCTGCTACTTTCATAATGTTATCCAGCCTGTTCTTACTAAGTTAGATTACCAAAACAGCAGATGATATTGAATGTTAAAATGGAATCAATGAACAATCTGTAAAAGATGGTGATCAGGATCTTATCCACTCTGAAACGGCAGAGTTTCCTCAGGAAGAACAAGCATCGATATCCCTTTGCACAGATAGCATCCACATTGGCCTCAAAACTCCGTTTTCTGTCAAGGAAAGTGCCAAGATATTCACATCAATCAACGGTATCAACTGGCTCACCATCTATCAGCCTGCATTGGAGGCAGTGAGCTACTCCAGAAATCAATAGCCATATCCTTGGTTTTCTTGACATCAAGTTCTAAGTAGCAGTCACGCCATCCAACGAACTCCACCCACTGGCGATGGCTCACCACATCCTGTAAAAGACTCACGATAACCAAGTGTTGTCAAGGGCAAAGTCAGCACAGAAACTAAGAGAGGGGTGGTAGTTGTGGCAGGTGTAGACTGAAGGGCAGGCAAGGTGCCAATTACTAGGGGTCTACACTGCAGGGTATTTCCATCTTTCACCATGTGGTGGAAAATCCCCCCTCAGCCTCATACCACTCAGCTCACGTCCACGCTGATGTATACTTTCTGCAACCACGTGCCTTTACACAACACAGAGACAACAGTGGGTCAGGGTGAGTCAGGGGAAGAGACCGGTATTGCCTGGATGTCTGCTGGGCACTGGAATGCCGTTGTTGCACAGACTGGGCTGTTACAATCAGTACAGTGTGTGTGTGAGTGTGTGTGTTGAATGGAAGATCTTCTTTGCCAAGACACTGCACAATTCCACCACTAGGGGATAATGTTTACTGCGTCCATATGTAAACCTGAAAGCAGCACATAAAATACACAAGGAAAAGCACACACTGAAGTTTGACATAATACAACATATTTATTCTGAAATATTTACAAAAAGCTCTAGATTTGTTGTAAAGTGATCAAATAGGAAATGAAACAAAAGGGAAAGAAGGTAGAAAAACAGCTGTTACAGTGCTACTGTCGGTCCTTGGTCAGTCAGTTTATACAGCATGGAGTCCTTCCATGGAACCAAATGCATCCCCTGTACCTGCTGAACAGGAAAGACAACTATATGCATCTTCAATACTTCAACAACCATTCCTTTACTCAGTGGAGCTCCATTCATGTTCAATAGAGAGGAAACTGGTGTGAATGTTGAGCAGCATGGTCCTCTTCCCTCAGTGTTCCCCTACTGGTTTTTGGTACAGTAATGTACCCATTGATTCTTGAAGAATATAACGTATAAATGCCCCGTGAGCTTAGTTCAACTGTCATACCCCAGCAGAACCCAAAATATAAGCTTGTTTTACTCCAATGTTTGTAAACAAAGTACATTTAAAGAACCACTGTATAGCCAAAAAACGTGGTTAAAACGATCATTTTGATATCATGGATGGTCCGTACATCCATAGCGTAGTCAATGGTTTGAGAGTGGTTGCATTTCTCCAGACCCATCCCTCAGCTTTTTACTGAAACTGTGGCAGGGAGAACACTTAAAGCTTCAGTTAAGGATTACCGCTTTAAGAGCGCAAGCATGACTGTCCACCTGACGCAACGTATACAAATAAGTGACAATGTCTACACAAGTACTCTAAGCCCATGTAGCATACAAAAAATTATTAAAAAGGCCGGTTGGACGTACTGCCAAGTTCTCTAAAATAACGTTGGAGGAGGTTTATGGTCGAGAAATTAACATGACATTCTCTAGCAACAGCTCTGGTGGTCATTTTCTGCAGTCAACATCCCAATTGCACATTCCCACAAACTTGAGACATCCTTTTAATGTGCCCAGCACAAGGTGCACCTGTGTAACAATCATGCTGTTTAATCAGCTTCTGATATGCCACACCTGTCAGGTGGATGGATTATCTTGGCATAGGAGAAATGCTCACTAACAGCGATGTAAACAAATTTGTGCACAACATTTAGAGAGAAATAACCTTTTTTTGTTGGTATGGAACATTTCTGGAATCTTTTATTTCAGCTCATGAAACATGGAACCAACACTTCACATATTGCGTTTATATTTTTGTTCAGTATATTTTTCACTTTGCCAACCCTACAGAACAGTGGCGGCTGCTGAGGTGAGAACGGCTCATAATAATGTCTGGAACGGAGCAAATGGAATACCATCAAACAAATAGAAACCATGTGTTTGATACCATTCCATCTATTCCGCTCCAGCCATTACCACGAGCCCGTGCCTCCCAATTAAGGTGCCACCAACCTCCTGTGCTACAGAAGGCACTTACTGTTGATAAACCATCACACTGACGAGGTTAACCAAGGTCGTTTTCTATACATTTATGTCAGGTGTTCTGATGACCCCTTCATTTCATTTAGACAAGGTAGATCCTGGTTTCTAGGAAGGAAAGGTTTGTTGTGAAGGAATGGTTCAGGACAACCTACTGTAGCCACTGAGCACAACATACATCACTATTCAGAGTATAGAAAGTGTTCAAATAGAAATGCCTAGAGAAAGTTGTCATCCTGAGGAGTAACATTGAACATCATGACAAAAACACCTTCATTTAAATATAAGAATCTCTTACAATCATTTAGGGAAAAAAAGAAACTTGTTAACAAATTGCATCTTAGACTTATCAAAATGTACCATTTTCTTAGTGCACTGGAACAGTAGATTTTTTTGTTTGTTCATTAATCATTTTAAGAACAGTGATGAATGCTGATCAGGAGAAAGGTAGGGCAATAGCACTTGTCTACACTTAAATGTGATGCAAATTCAAACCAACGAGAAAAATAAACTTCTCGAAAACAATCCCACTTCCGTACCCTGCCAGAGAGACCGGTGTGTCTGGAAAACAAATACAGTGCATTCGAAAATAATTCAGACCTCTTCACTTTCTGTTACAGCCTTATATAAACATTTTTCCCTCATCAATCTACACACAATACCCCATAATGACAAAAATGAAAACATTTTTTTTTTTTAAACAAAAAAACACCTTATTTACATAAGTATTCAGACCCTTTCCTATAAGACTAGAAATTGAGCTCAGGTGCATCCTGTTTCCATTGACCATCCTTGAGATTTTTCTACATATTGATTGGAGTCCACCTGTGGTAAATTCAATTGATTGGACATGACTTGGAAAAGCACCCACCTGTCTAAGGTCCCACAGTTGACAGTGCATGTCAGAGCAAAAATCAAGCCATCAGGTCGAATGAATTGTCAGTAGACAGGATTGTGTCAAGGCACAAATCTGGGAAGGGTACAAAAACATTTCCACAGCATTGAAGGTCCCCAAGAACACAGTGTCCTCCATCATTCTTAAATGGAAGAAGTTTGGAACCACCAACACTCTTCCTAGTGCTGGCCACCCAGCCAAACTGAGCAATCAAGGGGAGAAGGGCCTTGGTCAGGGAGGTGACCAAGAACCTGATGATCACTCTGACAGAGCTCCAGAGTTCCTCTATGGAGATGGGAGAACCTTCGAGAAGGACAACCAGCTCTGCAGCACTCCACCAATCAGGCCTTTATGGTAGAGTGGCCAGACGGAAGCCAATCCTTTGTAAAAGGCACATGACAACCCGCTTGGAGTTTGCCAAAAGGCACTTAAAGGACTCTGACCATGAGAAACAAGATTTTCTGGTCTGATGAAAACAAGATTGAACTTTTGGCCTGAATGCCAAGCGTCACGTCTGGAGGAAACCAGGCACCGCTCATCACCTGGCCAATACCATCAATATGTTGAAGCATGACATTGTAGCATCATACCCAAGACTCGAAGCTGTAATCCCTGCCAAAGGTGCTTCAAAAAAGTACTGAGTCAAGGGTCTAAATACTTGTGTAAAAGTGATATCTGTTTTTTTATTTGTAATAAATTTGATTTGTCATTATGGGGTATTGTGTGTAGATTGAGGGGGAAAAAACTAGAATAAGGCTGTAATGAAACAAAATGTGGAAAAAGTCAAGGAGTCTGAATACTTTCAGGATGCACTGTAAGATCAATAAATGCTATCATGTACCCTTTTGTATCAATCACTTAGGAAATTGCCTCAATCTCGATCATAATCTGTGCTTCCCTTCAATCAACAGTGCACATCAAGTTACAGTGCACATCAAGTTACAGTGCACATCAAGTTACAGTGCACATCTCAAATCATGTTCAGTCAATTATGAGTAGGAAAGATCATTCATTGGTCCAATTATCAGCTTGAAAAAAAGCATAAATCAGGTTTGGTTCATTCTGCTCTTGCCCCTTTCTGCTTTGAATAAGCACATCTTATTCACTGAAGTCAGATGACCAATTCATATAGTATGTGCTTGATACATCCTAGTGCGAGAACTCTTATTGAACTGCCCCAAACACAAATTTAAAAAAGGGGCTTAAAAGAGGAAAGTACTCAGTGCTATTGCACTGAGTAATACTGGTATCTGTAGGTCTCTACACAGAGCCTAAAAAGCCACCAGGTGGCCATATAAGGTCTCCTTGAGGTCCAAATAGACCCAGAGCAATATCCATATGGAAATATATGGCTCTGGCCACACCCTCAACAGAGGAGCAATGAGGAACATTATGTTAAGTGCTCATATATTAAATGTTTTACATTTTTCAGGAAGGACAGTTGAAAAATAAATCTGTGCAAGAAGATAAAATGTATTACTACATTTACTAAAATGGAGTTAAGACATTCAACAGCATATCATCGACGGAACCATGCTTAGAATGAACTGCAATGAATCCTTAAAAGTATATCTGGTGGTCACCGTAGTGTTTTGACTTGAAATCGGTTTGCCACATAGGAGTGTTACACATCCCCTCATTTCCAGTCAGGCAGTGGGTGCTTGGGAGTGTTTGTGCGTCTCTACATTGTGGCTTGGGAGTGTTCGTGTGTCTCTACATGATTCCACAGCAGGGCTCCTTGGTGTTGTTGGACGTGTCCTCCTCTGGGGCTCGTAGTTTGAGCAGGGGCGGGTCCCCGCTGGCTGGCGTGAAGTATACAGCGCTGGGAAAGGCCACCTCTGTGCTGGGGGTCTCCTGGACGGCTCGGGAGGGGGTCATCTCCTGCAGAGGGGCGGGAGAGGGAGACTCCTCCTCTGCGGGAGGGAGTAGAGGTGGGGCGGGGTACTTGTTGAGCTTGGCCGCGGCCCGCTGGCGTTTCAGGTCCGCTAGAGTCTGGTGGGATTTCTCCAGGGTCATGTTGTCCCTTTCCTCTCCAGACCCTGAAGCAGGGCTCAGCTGGTAGGAGGCACTGCGGTCCATCCGGCCTCCACGCCACTGCTCCCCTGGGACAGACGCCGAGAGGGCAAGGGGCGTCCCACCGTTCCCCAGACTAGACTTCCTCTCCGCTCCCTCCTCATTCTCCAGCCTCGACATGGTACCTGCAGCCTGAGAAAGCCAGAGCAACAGATGAGACATTCACCTATCAACTCTGAGTCATATCCTCTATTCTCAGTGTCGACTGAACATGGTAGCAGTTTGTCCTGGTGTTGTTGCTATAACAGGAGTAACAGTACCACTCACCATGGCAACGTGCTGGTGGAGCTCGTTGTCTGTCTGTCTGTCCTCGTCGTCGTCCTGCGGCTCGGCCTGCCGGCCTCTCTCCTGCCACACCATGGCCTCCTTGTGGTGCTCCCGCCGGTACAGGCTGGAACGCTCGTTGACGCTCACACGCCGCACCACCTTACTGCTCAGACAGAGGACGACAGACAGACACTGTAGACACAGCTACAAACTGACAAGAGGCTGAGGCTTTGCCTGCATCTTAACAAAACCCTCATCTGCTCTTAACCTTCCATGTCTAAACCTTGAACAAATCCTCTCTCTTGTTCAACCCCCCCTCCCCCTCACCCTCTGCTGCCAGTGCTGGAGGCTCGTCTCTGCAAGGTGCCCTTGTGTCGGTCATGACTCTTCATGATGGCGTCGTGTTTGTGCTTCAGCTCCATCAGCTTGGCTCTCACCTCCTCGTCAGCACACACATCTACCACGGACAGAAAACACCAGAGTCAGGACATGTCATCCCCATTCAGCTAACCCCCAACAACAACTGCTCCCCGGGCGCCGATGACGTCCATTAAGGCAGCCCCCCGCACATCTCTGATTCAACGGGGTTGGAGTAAATGCAGAAGACATTTCTGTTGAATCCTTCCCCATTCAGGCTTACTCTCTGATACATGGTGATGCTGTGTGTGCCATCTTGGTCATCTACCGTATCTTAGTCTATGCCGCTCTGACGTCGCTCGTCCATATATTTCTATATTCTTAATTCCATTCCTTACTTAGGATGTGTGTGTATATGTTGTGAAATTGTTAGATATTACTGCACTATCGGAACTAGAAGCACAAGCATTTCTCTACACCCACAATAACATCTGCTAAACATAGCTACATTATTGAGGAAGTGTACTTTATGCCTGTGATGTGGTTGTCCCACCTAGCTATCTGAAGTTTCTCTGGATAAGAGCGTCTGCTAAATGACTCAAATGTAAACATGTGGTGTTGTTACCCAGCGGCGTCTCTTCCAGGACAGACTTGGTGTTGAGACTGGCCCCATGAGCCACCAGCTGCTCCACCATCAGGATCTAGGGAAACAGACACACCAGAACGTTCAGGTCAGTGAGCCAGCCATTTAGCATAACACGACCGTTGAGAAAGGGGGCTTCATTCTAGCCTGTTCTCTGAGTGCTACAATACTGACCTGTCCCCAGCAGGAGGCAGCGTGGAGTGGTGTCCAGCCATCCATGTCCTTCTGCTCCACCTTGGCCCGGTGCTCCAGTAGCAGCTCCCCCACCGACAAGTAGCCGTTAGCCGCCGCTATGTGCAGCTGGAGGTGAATTGTTAGTCAACCTTTCATCCCAGTGGTGAAGTGAAGATATGATCATAATACAAGACTAGAAAATCTCCCCAGCCAGGTGTTTTCAGGGTTACAGCAGGGGTATTCAAATCCCACACTACGAGCTTCGGAGTACTGCTGGTTTTCTGTTCTACCTGATAATGAAATGTACCCACCTCGTGCCCAAATCTAAAATCAGTACCTGATTAGAGGGGAAGAATAAAAAAATAAAAAAACATCTATTTGAATGTGAGTGTCTCACCAGCGTGGTTCCGTTGTCATCCTGAGCGTTCAGGTCCGCTCCATTCTGGACCAGCACTCGAAGATCTGTGAGCATATTCATCTCCTTAGCCCCACGACACCGGTTTATACGGTCCTGGGTTATACCTGCACAGACACACAGCAAGTCAGAGTTCTTACACACTTCTACATTTCCACAAAGACCATTGTTGATTTGACATGGACTGGGTTTAAGTAAGGCTCGTAGAGGGGATTGCAACTTCCAGGTACAGTTGAAGTCTGAAGTTTACATACACTTAGGTTGGAGTCATTAAAACTCGTTTTTCAACCACTCCACAAATTTCTTGTTAACAAACTATAGTTTGGCAAGTCGGTTAGGACATCTACTTTGTGCATGACATAAGTCATTTTTACAGCAATTGTTTACAGACAGATTATTTCACTTATAATTCACTGTATCACAATTCCAGTGGGTCAGAAGTTTACATACGCTAAGTTGACTGTGCCTTTAAACAGCTTGGAAAATTCCAGAAAATGATATCATGGCTTTAGAAGCTTCTGATAGGCTAATTGACATCATTTGAGTCAATTGGAGGTGTACCTGTGGATGTATTTCAAGGCCTACCTTCAAACTCAGTGACTCTTTGCTTGACATCATGGACAAATCAAAAGAAATCAGCCAAGACCTCATAAAAAAAAATTGTAGACCTCCACAAGTCTGGTTCATCCTTGGGAGCAATTTCCAAACGCCTGAAGGTACCACGTTCATCTGTACGAACAATAGTACACAAATATAAACACCATGGGACCACGCAGCCGTCATACCGCTCAGGAAGGAGACGTGTTCAGTCTCCTAGAGATGAACGTACTTTGGTGCAAATCAATCCCAGAACAACAGCAAAGGACCTTGTGAAGATGCCGGAGGAAACAGGTACAAAAGTATCTATATCCACAGTAAAACAAGTCCTATATCGACATAACCTGAAAGTCCGCTCAGCAAGAAGCCACTGCTCCAAAACCACCATAAAAAATCCAGACTACGGTTTGCAACTGCACATGGGGCAAAGATGGTACTTTTTGGAGAAATGTCCTCTGGTCTGATGAAACAAAAATATAGAACTGTTTGGCCATAATAACCATTGTTATGTTTGAAGGAAAAAGGGGGAGGCTTGCAAGCCGAAGAACACCATCCCAACCGTGAAGCACAGGGGTGGCAGCATCATGTTGGCATCATCATCAGCATCATCACCCACCCGCATATCTTTTTACATTTTTTCTTCTAAAAACTCAACCTCAAAGCACTCTCCTGCAACCCGCCTCACCAATTTAAAAAATAAAGTATTATTTACCTCAAATCTGAAATCTACAACAGAAGCTAGCCAGAGGTTAGCCACTTTCACTGGCTAACGTTGGAGTTCAGCTAGCCACGGTTAGCGGTCCACAGATATCCATTAGCTCGAAAAGCTATCGCCAGTCTTTGTACAGCGCGACTCAGATCAGAGCATACCGGACCTATTCTCTCTCCTTTCCCCGGATTTCTACTGCAGGCTCTGGACATTTACACCTGGATCTTGTAGCTAACTAGCTGCTACCTGAGTGACTATTGGCAACGTCGGTCCCGGAATTAACACACATTATTCCGGAGCTAGCCAGCTGAAGAGTTCCGTCAGCCACTCCTGGGCTATTCCTGAGCTAGCCAGCTGAAGTGTCTCCTGGGCTACAATCACCTATCCGGACCCGTTTTACTGCCGATGCGGAGCCCCATCGGGTCTTCACGACTGGATCACCGACGTTATCTGCCCGAGGGAGTTATCCAACTGGCCCCTCCGTTGCGACGTAACCTGAACGCCCATCTGCGGCCCGCTAATCGTTAGCTGTCCTATCGGCTGCGATCTGAATAGGTCTATCGGACACTTTTCTTGGGCCACTATAACTAACTATTTTGCCAACTTGGACTGGTCCCCCCTTCCACACGGAACCCCACTAATCCACAGACGGAAACGCACGAGGTGGCTAAAAACAGACCTCCCCCCATCTTCCACCAGCTTGCTACCTATGGCCCGACTAGCTGTCTGAATCTCACTGGACCCTTTGATTACTCGGCTAAGCATGCCTCTCCTTAATGTCAATATGCCTTGTCCATTGCTGTTCTGGTTAGTGTTTATTGGCTTATTTCACTGTAGAGCCTCTAGCCCTGCTCATTATACCTTATCCAACCTCTCAGTTCCTCCACCCACACATGCTATGACATCTTCTGGTTTCAATGATGTTTCTAGAGACAATATCTCTCTCATCATCACTAAATGCCTAGGTTTACCTCCTCTGTATTCACATCCCACCATACCTTTGTCTGTACATTATACCTTAACTATTTTACCGCCCCCAGAAACCTGCTCCTTTTTCTCTCTATTCTGGACGTCACAGACGTACCCTCATACTCATTCTTCTCTGCTCCTCTGGGGATGTAGAGGTGAATCCAGGCCCTGCAGTGCCTGGCTCCACTCCTACTCCCCATGCGCTCTCTTTTGTTGACTTCTGTAACCGTAATAGCCTTGGTTTCATGCATGTTAACATTAGAAGCCTCCTCCCTAAGTTTGTTTTATTCACTGCTTTAGCACACTCTGCCAACCCGGATGTCCTAGCTGTGTCTGAATCTTGGCTTAGGAAGTCCACCAAAAACTCTGAAATCTTCATCCCTAACTACAACGTTTTCAGACAAGATAGAATGACCAAAGGGGGCGGTGTTGCAATCTACTGCAGAGAGAGCCTGAGTTCTGTCCTGCTATCCAGGTCTGTACCCAAACAATTTGAACTTCTACTTTTAAAATTCCACCTCTCTAAAAACAAGTCTCTCACCGTTGCCGCCTGCTATAGACCCCCCTCGGCCCCTAGCTGTGCTCTGGACACCATATGTGAACTGATTGCCCCCCATCTATCTTCAGAGCTCGTGCTACTAGGTGACCTAAACTGGGACATGCTTAACACCCCAGCCATCCTACAATCCAAGCTTGATGCCCTCAATCTCACACAAATTATTAATGAACCCACCAGGTACAACCCCAAAGCCGCAAACACTGGCACCCTCATAGATATCATCCTAACCAACGTGCCCTCTAAATACACCTCTGCTGTTTTCAACCAAGATCTCAGCGATCACTGCCTCATTGCCTGCACCCGTAATTGGTCAGCGGTCAAACGACCTCCACTCATCACTGTCAAACGCTCCAAGAAACATTTCAACGAGCAAGCCTTTCTAATCGACCTGGCCCTGGTATCCTGGAAGGATATTGACCTCATCCCGTCAGTAGAGGATGCCTGGTTATTTTTTTGAAATGCCTTCCTCACCATCTTAAATAAGCATGCCCCTTTCAAGAAATTTAGAGCCAGGAACAGTTCTCCCCAGACCTGACTGCCCTTAACCAACACAAAAATATCCTGTGGCGTTCTGCATTAGCATCGAACTGCCCCCGCGATATGCAACTTTTCAGGGAAGTTAGAAACCAATACACACAGGCAGTTAGAAACGCCAAGGCTAGCTTTTTCAAACAGAAACTTGCTTCCTGCAACTCAAACTCTAAAAAGTTCTGGGACATTGTAAAGTCCATGGAAAATAAGAACACCTCCTCCCAACTGCCCACTGCACTGAGGATAGGAAACTCTGTCACCACCGATAAGCCCACTATAATTGAGAATTTCAATAAGCATTTTTCTACGGCTGGCCATGCTTTCCACCTAACTACCCCTACTGCATTCAACAGCACTGCACCCCCCACAGCTACTCGCCCAAGCCTCCCCCATTTCTCCTTCTCCCAAATCCATTCAGCTGATGTTCTGAAAGAGCTGCAAAATCTGGACCCCTACAAATCAGCTGGGCTTGACAATCTGGACCCTTTCTTTCTAAAATTATCTGCCGAAATTATTGCAACCCCTATTACTAGCCTGTTCAACCTCTCTTTCGTGTCGTCTGAGATTCCCATAGATTGGAAAGCAGCTGCTGTCATCCCCCTCTTCAAAGGAGGTGACACTCTTGACCCAAATTGCTACAGACCTATATCCATCCTACCCTGCCTTTCTAAGGTCTTCGAAAGCCAAGTCAACAAACAGATTACCCACCATTTCGAATCCCACCGCACCCTCTCCGCTATGCAATCTGGTTTCAGAGCTGGTCATGGGTGCACCTCAGCCACGCTCCTAAACGACATCGTAACCAACATCGATAAGAAACAATACTGTGCTGCCGTATTCATTGACCTGCCCAAAGCTTTTGACTCTGTTAATCACCACATCCTCATCGGCAGACTCAGTAGCCTTGGTTTCTCAAACGATTGCGTCGCGTGGTTCACCAACTACTTCTCTGATAGAGTTCAGTGTGTCAAATCG
The DNA here is from genome assembly GCF_901001165.1 of Salmo trutta. Lineage (NCBI taxonomy): Eukaryota > Metazoa > Chordata > Actinopteri > Salmoniformes > Salmonidae > Salmo > Salmo trutta. The sequence goes on along the minus strand of NC_042958.1, from coordinate 12,804,010 downwards.
GAGGGCCTGCTGTCCGGACCTCTGGCAGTCTCTATGGGGGTACCACAGGGTTCAATTCTTGGGCCAACTCTTTTCTCTGTATACATCAATGATGTCGCTCTTGCTGCTGGTGAATCTCTGATCCACCTCTACGCAGACGACACCATTCTGTATACTTCTGGCCCTTCTTTGGACACTGTGTTAACAACCCTCCAGACGAGCTTCAATGCCATTACAACTCTCCTTCCGTGGTCTCCAACTGCTTCTAAATACAAGTAAAACTAAAAGCATGCTCTTCAACCGATCGCTGCCTGCACCTGCCCGCCTGTCCAGCATCACTTCTCTGGACGGTTCTGACTTAGAATTTGTGGACAACTACAAATACCTAGGTGTTTGGATAGACTGTAAACTCTCCTTCCAGACTCCCATCAATCATCTCCAATCCAAAGTTAAATCTAGAATTGGCTTCCTATTTCGCAACAAAGCATCCTTCACTCATGCTGCCAAACTTACCCTTGTAAAACTGACCATCCTACCAATCCTCGACTTCAGCGATGTCATTTACAAAATAGCCTCCAATACCCTACTCAACAAGCTGGATGCAGTCTATCACAGTGCCATCCGTTTTGTCACCAAAGCCCCATATACTACCCACCACTGTGACCTGTACGCTCTCGTTGGCTGGCCTTCGCTTCATAATCGTCGCCAAACACATTGGCTCCAGGTCATCTACAAGACCCTGCTAGGTAAAGTCCCCCCTTATCTCCGCTTACTGGTCACCATAGCAGCTCCCACCTGTAGCACGCGCTCCAGCAGGTATATCTCTCTGGTCACCCCTAAAGCCAACTCCTCCTTTGGTCGTCTCTCCTTCCAGTTCTCTGCTGCCAATGACTGGAACGAACTACAAAAATCTCTGAAACTGGAAACACTTATCTCCCTCACTAGCTTTAAGCACCAGCTATCAGAGCAGCTCCCAGATCACTGCACCTGTACATTGCCCATCTATAATTTAGCCCAAACTACTACCTCTTCCCCTACTGTATTTATTTATTTTATTTATTTTGCTCCATATTATTTATATTTTAACTTAGAACTTTCTTCAAATAACAAATCTACCATTCCAGTGTTTTACTTGCTATTCTTTATTTACTCTGCCACCATGGCCTTTTTGCCTTTACCTCTCTTATCTCACATAATTTGCTCACATTGTATATAGTCTTATTTTCTTCTACTGTATCATTGATTGTATGTTGTTTTACTCCATGTGTAACTCTGTGTTTTTGTATGTTGTCGAACTGCTTTGCTTTATCTTGGCCAGGTCGCAATTGTAAATGCCTACCTGGTTAAATAAAGGTGAAATAAAATAAATAAATAAATAAATGGTGTGGGGGTGCTTTGCTGCAGGAGGGATTGCTGCACTTCACAAAAATCAATGGCATCATGAGGATGGAAAATGATGTGGATATATTGAAGCAACATCTCAAGACATCAGTCAGGAGGTTAAAGCTTGGTCGCAACTGGGTCTTCCAAATGGACAATGACCCCAAGCATACTTCCAAAGTTGTGGCAAAATGGTTTAAGGACAACAAAGTCAAGGTATTGGAGTGGCCATCACAAAGCCCTGACCTCAATCCTATAGAAAATTTGTGGGCAGAATTGAAAAAGCGTGTGTGATCAAGGAGGCCTACAAACCTGACTCAGTTACACCAGCTCTGTCAGGAGGAATGGGCCAAAATTCATCCAACTTATTGTGGGAAGCTTGTGGAAGGCTACCCGAAACGTTTGACCCAAGTTAAACAATTTAAAGGCAATGCTACCAAATACTAATTGAGTGTATGTAAACTTCTGTCCCACTGGGAATGTGATGAAAGAAATAAAAGCTGAAATAAATCATTCTCTCTACTATTATTCTGACATTTCACGTTCTTAAAATAAAGTGGTGATCCTAACTGACCTAAACATGTAATTTTTACTAGGATTAAATGTCAGGAATTGTGAAAAACTGAGTTTAAATGTATTTGGCTAAGGTGTATGTAAACTTCTGACTTCAACGGTAGCTATGATTACAGGGCTGCGACTAAGGGCTGTAGCCGTGGTGAGAGGGTGAGTGAATGGTCAGAAATGTAAAGAGAGGATAAGTTGGGGGGGGAAAATCAGATTGGTTTTTAGTCTCCCTACTGACCCTGCTCTGCCATGACCATCTCTAGCAGCTCCAGAGTGGCCTCGTCCTCACAAAGGTCATAGGGCATGTTGCCATCAGCGTTGACAGCCAGCAGCTCTGCTCCACTGGACACAGACAAGGAGAACGTTACACCAGAAGCACACACATCGTTATCACAGCCTACTTGGAAATTATAAGGATGTCCTTGAACTGTTCAACAGTGTCTGAAGAAAGGCTAAGAAGTTGTGGAAGTTCACCCAGAGGAATGGGTCAAAACTATCTGTACATTTTAAAGTCCTCCGCATCCTGCACAGTATATTGTAACTGTGTACATTTGTGTGTCGTGTTGAGGTGTTTATAATATGACTCACGACTGCACGAGGAGCTGCACCAGGCCTGTGTGTCCACAGGTGGCAGCAGCGTGAAGCGGCGTCCACAGCTCACTGTCACAGGCGTTCACATTGGCCCCGGCATCCAAAAGACACTGTACCAGCTCCACAAAGTCATCAATGCAGCACTGCAGGGGGAATGCAGAGAGACACACAACGGGCATAATAACACACACACACACACACATCCATCCATGGGTTTACTGTCAACTGCAGAGTAAACTGAATTTGCACAGGTCGAGGCCTCCAGCCTTTTACTAAGTAAACACATTACATTTTTTTCTGGAGGGAAGAAATACTTCATGACTATAAAGAGAGCACTGTGCTCTCTAGTGCCACTCTTACGCATTTACAGTGTGTGTGTGTGTGTGCTAACATGTACATGTAGGGTGTGTGTTTTATTTCTAAAGAGAGCAGTGTATTTTCTTGGTGGTGTGTTGGTAGACGTTTCCAAACAACACAGTAATGCTATGAGGGGGGGGGGTCACTAAATCTATCCTTCCCAACGGTCTAGGAATGTAAGAGCCAGTCCAGAGTAGAGCAGCAGTTACATGTCTAGTTCTAGAAGCAATGAGAAAACATTCTACAGTGTTTACATAAACTGTGATTTTAGATAGACACCCCACAGACAGACAGTACTTACAGTGTTGAGAACCACACTAAACATAAAATAAACACACACACACACACAGTGGTGACCAAGCGGGCAGACGTCGGACTGTGTGTGCGCGAGCGCGTGTGTACCTGGTGAAGGGCAGTGAGTCCGTCCTCGTTGTACAGATCTGGACTGACTCCACCGTTCAGCAGCTCCCTCACTGCAGAGAAACACATGGTCATTATTCACTACAACTCCAGTAAGTCATACTATGAATCTTAGTTAAGTGATAATGCCCGACAAGCCGGTGTTTGGAGGATATATTGGAACGCTGTTGTTAGGCCCGAGTCGAGAGACAGCAAGGTTTATGCAAATCTCTGCTGTTGGAAACCAAATACTAGTCTTCAAATCAAATTTTATTGGTCACATACACATATTTAGCAGATGTTATTGCAGGTGTAGCGAAATGCTTGTGCTCTTAGCGCCAACAGTGCAGTAACATCTAACAACAATATGCATGTCTTAAAAAAAGAGGAAATAATGTCTAGATGACTTTTACAGTGGAGGTCAACTTTTAGGAATTGCCTGTCTCTGACTGGGCTGATGATGATGATGATGATGATGAGACGGTGAAATGGAACACTAATGCGTTACAAAGTCATAGCTTTGGCCGGTGGTAACTTGGAAAATAGAAATCGTCTGGAATGTGTTTTTAACCAATCAGAATGCAGGATTTGACCCACCTGTTGTATACATTTCAGATAACCTCTGCTCTTGCAATGCAAACAAAAGTTACCGCTATAATTAGCCATAATCGGGTGTGCTAACAATAGCACCATTGAAACCAAATGCCTGTTCTGATAAGCCTAAATGTATGATGCGTCTCACATAAAATACGCATGAATGATTTCCTGTGTAACTTGTGTTTATAGAGCGGTCGTGCTGTGCAACTGCCCTGCCAGTATTCATGTTACTTTGAAGAACAGCAGCCATGAAAACAACAGTGAGTGTTATCTACAGGCTTTTCTAAGGGGTAGTGGGAATTCCTTTGGTAGAATAAAACCTCTATGGCCTGTTTCCCAGACATGGATTAGCCTAAACCTAATCCTGGATTTAAAAGCACTTTTAATGAAGAGATTCTTCATTGAGCATGCTTTTTTAACCCAAGACTAGGCTCAAATCGGTTTCTGAAACCGTCCCACAGTGGTGTGCTGACTGACTCACCCTCCGCCAGGTCATTGCGGGCTGCAGCCTCCAGCAGAGTGATGTTGTCGGGGAAGACCACCCTGCGCGTGCGCCCCTTGTTCTGGCCGGCCTTGCCCTCGCCGCGGGCCATGTCCTTGTCCATCTGGGCCCAGCCCTTTAGCTGCTGGGCACGCCGCTTCTGGGCATGCTTCAAGCGCTCCGTGGCGCTCAGACGCCCAATCGTGGCCATCTCACCGAGCAGCTCGCCGTGCTCCGCCATGCCACGCCAATGCCCACCCCCCTCCCCTGTCCTGTTTCACTGGTCTGATCTGGTTCTGGGTTTTAGCAGTAGAAAGTGAACAAAAATAACTTTGAACCATATTTCAGTCCTTAAATCCATATCACTGCTAAAAAAATATAATAAATCAATATAGTCCCATTATAAATCGCTACTTTCGATTTGTCATTTATTTTTCTTGCTAGGAAGTGTTAGCTAGCACTAGTCATCCTATAGCTTGTTCTCCTTCTTAAATAGTGAGCCAACATGTTTTCAGCACTTATTTCCATGAATGACCAAAACTCATTTTCTCATGCTTTCTCTTGACTCTCTGCAGCTGACATGTGGTGAGCAATATGTTTGGAACATCAATAAAATCACAGTATCGAATCACAATAACTATAGAATCATGAGAAACACAATACATATCGGCGCCTAAGTATCGTATCGTGAGGTCCCTGTAAAAAAATTAAAAATAACCCGTTATCAATGAGGTAAAAAAAGAAATCAAAAGTAAAAAGACATTTGGACTAATACCGCACAGAACCTTAATTCAGAGTGCAATAGTACGAGAGAATGGAAGGGCAGAGGTTGGTCAGAGGTGAGGGCTGCATGGGATTGGATCACTTGTCAGTCTTCTAGTCCTGTAATAGGCCAGTGCAGGTGGTGCTTCAGGAACCAGGAAGAGTCCAGCATCAAGGAGTCTCAAGGATCCATTGTGCTGCTGAGAATACATAACATTCTACTTCCCTCTCCTGACACCTGGAGACAGAGAGAGACAGAGAGAGACAGAGAGAGTTCCCTGTTACCGTAATGTACACAATCTTGAGCCAGTCCCCCTCTCCCTCCCTGAGGAAACCAGAGATGGGACGCCCTTCATTAATGATTGACACACCCTGCCTGGCCTGCGCAGCACCACCTCGGCTTCAGCACAGCACCACCTCGGCTTCAGCACAGCACCACCTCGGCTTCAGCACAGCACCACCTCGGCTTCAGCACAGCACCACCTCGGCTTCAGCACAGCACCACCTCGGCTTCAGCACAGCACCACCTCGGCTTCAGCACAGCACCACCTCGGCTTCAGCACAGCACCACCTCGGCTTCAGCACAGCACCACCTCGGCTTCAGCACAGCACCACCTCGGCTTCAGCACAGCACCACCTCGGCTTCAGCACAGCACCACCTCGGCTTCAGCACGGCACCACCTCGGCTTCAGCACGGCACCACCTCGGCTTCAGCACGGCACCACCTCGGCATCAGCACAGCACGTTCTGTGGTTGGTTAGTGTGAGAGGACGGATCAGGGAGGGATGTTGTAGGGTGGTTATTAGTTGGGTTGTTGTACTTGACACTTGTTTGGGTGCTAAGTGCTAGGCTAGCAGTGGCCTTTCTGGCAGTCCTCCCTGTTTATCTAGGTATGTAGCATCTCACACCAGTATCGCAATATTGTCTGTATTAGGAGGACATGTCATTTTTTGAATGGTTCCCCCCCGACAGGTAGGGCCTGCTTCCCCCCGACAGGTAGGGCCTGCTCCCCGTCCCGACAGGTAGGGCCTGCTCCCCGCCCCGACAGGTAGGGCCTGCTCCCCGCCCCGACAGGTAGGGCCTGCTCCCCGCCCCGACAGGTAGGGCCTGCTCCCCGCCCCGACAGGTAGGGCCTGCTCCCATCCTCCTCCCAACAGTTGAAGGTGCCCTGCCCAGTTGATAATCACCCTGATAATTGCCTCGAAACTGAACCGTAACTCATTTCACACACAGTATTACAGATTAAATTAATGAAGTAGTAGAGATGTGATGATACCAGTATCACAATATTTTTCAGTGGCAAAAATGTAAACATGAAGCAGACCTCACTCTTTGTTCCTTCAATAACCTGCTGTATGTAACATATTGTGCTATAGTTTAGAAAATGAATTCCTTTTTACTCTGGATGACAACAATGTTTGTTTCCAACATTAGGGCTGTTCACGATACCAACTCGTATCGCGATACTGGTATCGTCCCGGACCTACACACCAGCCGCTCTTTCCAGGCACCTCATCCATTATTTAGCCTGGCCTGTGAGTCGCTGAGAGGAAGGTCAACTAGACACACTAGGGAGACAACTCCAAACTGAGGCCTACCTGAGCGGTGGACGAAGACATCAATGATCTGGCAGTATGAAGACAAGCTGTTCCTGACACCCTCCTCTGCAGATGGCAAGACACTTCATAATAAGTACACTTGTGTCACTGTGGCTTCAAACTATATTTAGGATGACCTGTCCATTGTCAGCACCCAGACCACAGTATAAGGATTTCCTTGGATTCAGAATGTTTACTCACCCTCACACACTACTAAAGTGTCCCTGTCAGGGCACATGAAACACACAGCATACTGATATTCCTATTCAAATATATTTACTGCAGCATACAGGCCAGGGCCACATCTCGCTTGACCCCCCATCACAAAGAAGTGAACTGCTTCTACCGGTTCTTCCTTCAACAGCACCTACAGACTGACTAAGCAGCCATATACACACACAAACCAGCTGCTAACAGGCTATAGGCTAACAGGCTACAGGCTAACAGGCTACAGGCTAACAGGCTACAGGCTAACAGGCTACAGGCTAACAGGCTACAGGCTAACAGGCTATAGGCTAACAGGCTATAGGCTAACAGGCTATAGGCTAAATCACCATGGGAAACCAGTCAACTGTGGCGGTCTAGTGTCCACACACCACATAACAGTTTGTAATCAGTGAGCATAGGTAGCGTAACCCTTCAAGGCCTACTTTCCACCACAGTGAACACAGAGAGAGAAGACTCAGCATTTACAGACGCTTAAGGAGATTTGGAAGAGGAATTTGAGAGAGGCCGTGTCCCCCACAATCCCTTTAGGGACTTTACTTCAGGATCAGAAGAAAGCGCTGTAAACAATTTAAAATCAAACCACAATGCCACCGGAAAAAACCTGCAATCAGGGTTTAGAAAATACAACACCACACCAGTTGTATGCCTGTATATTAAATATTGAAAACAGTGATGTAGACGTGAGGAGAACTACTGGTCTTCATGTGTTTGTCCTCCATCCCACATCCCTGTTCATAAAACCGGTTTACTGTGTTTGCTGTCCTCACTAAGAACACACACACCATGTGAATCAGGGATTTAATAACTTTCTATGCATGCGTGTCATCACCCATCTTTGTGCCCCTCTGTACTGCTGAAAGTCACGAGCCTGTTCAGTTGCAGAGTGAACACTGATCTGTGTGAGCCTGACAGAAGTGATGTGTCTGCATGTCTACGTCTTCGCACCTTATGCTGGCCTAAATCACAAAACCGCTAACTTCCCCTTCCTGCCTAATCTCACGGTCTTTAGCTGACAGTTCTCCCAGTAATGCTGTCAATCACCATGGAGATAAACCCCTTCACCTCTTATCATTATACTTCATTGAGACCGTAAGTCACCATGAAGCTTAGCCTATATAATCACACTTGTTCAATTTCCATGAAACCTACACAAAGCGTCTAATTCCACCCTGGATAGCCAGTAGAATAGTCCTAGATATCAACTGATCAAATCAAATCTGACAAGGATAGGCAGAAAGCATGCTCATATTTCTGTGAATATAACCACCTGGTGGCTCATAAGTCATTTTGAAAGTGATAGTTGAATTACATAACCAACCATAGATATGATCTCAGGCCTCTCCCGGGGACAGGAAACATGTAGGCACCTATCGCTGAACTTTGACCCTGTGTGTACACACAGTCCTTTATAGAGTTAGTTGCAGAGTGAGCTTTTAGACATTTACATTTACATTTTAGTCATTTAGCAGACGCTCTTATCCAGAGCGACTTACAGTAGTGAATGCATACATTTCATACAATTTCATACATATCATACATTTTTTTTTCTGTGCTGGCCCCCCGTGGGAATCGAACCCACAACCCTGGTGTTGCAAACACCATGCTCTACCAACTGAGCTACAGGGAAGGCTTTAGGACGGAAGGACATCATTGCTCGTCTGTTGTAGTTCAAATGCGACAAATAAAACAAACCAAGTCGCAGCCAGTCAATGGAACAGCGAGCAAGTCTGGAACAGAGACAGAACAGTATATGTACTTTAGCCGAGCAGACAGACCCACAGGAGACACAGTTCAATAACAGCCACGGTGTCTTCTAAACTCAGAGAACATTCAAAAAAAGCAATGAGAACTCACTACTCCACCCAGAACCTCCCACCCCTTAAACTGAACCTCCCAGCTTGTTCTTGCCGAAGACTGGCCTATCCACAAGTCAACTCCACCCCAGCCCTCCTCCACAGAAATTACTACCTGCAAGAAAGAGAGTGTCTGAGGGATGAGTGGCCATTAAAAGGCCCCATGCAGCTGTTTTATATCAACATCAAATTATTTCTGGGTAACAATTAAGTACTTTACTGCAATAGATTCCCATTAAAATGGGCATAAATAGCTTTTTAGCAACAACAAAAAAATATTCCTCAAGCAACTACTTTGCCAGGACTGTCTGGGAGTGGTCTGAGTGGGGAGGGGAAAACTGAAAACAAGTTGTTACTGGCAGAGAGGTTTGGAACTCTTTGTTATTGGTCTATTAGCCAATTTAACATATGGTGAGGTCACCATGGAAACCTGCTGATTTGAAGTTCCTGTGTAGATTGTGTTTTCAACCAGCAACTATCAAGAAATAACTTAAAGAAATAATTTCTTCACTTTTAGTTTCATCAGCTGTTGTACGATATGATACAAAACACAGGAACAAGTAGATTTAGACTGCACTGGGCCTTTAATAGAGTCAATAGAATAGGGAAGATTAAATCAAGGATCATTAACTGTGAGGGACGCTCTCTCCTGTATCTCAGTTCATGTATGCAACCATGTATACTTCCAGATAGTAAAACAAACTGTCTTCTGGCAGCAAGCAGATGCGTTTAGCATACCTTTTAAAAATGGGTGCCACTAGGTAGGCCTACTGAACGTTTGACATGTCACTCTCTAACCCTACCAAGTAAGTATTCAAGTCTGTATAGGAATGCGTCAGGTTGGGCATCACCGGCAGGAGTGGGAAAAAAAATCTGGAGGCCAAAAGTCAAAATGCGTTGGTTCTACTTTCTGAAATAAAGAAACTTTTTATTTGATTCCATTGTCCGCCAAGTGTTGCTGAATCTCCTCTCTACCACAGTAGTGCACACTACCAGCTTATAGGCTTCTGGGTGGCCTAGTTTGCTCATCTGCATTCTTCATGTATCATCAGTGTACTTTGAGATTGGTCGGTGAACGCTTGGAACCTTTAACAAGAGCCACCGTGTCAATGACTCAGCCTGGACAGGGAGGGCCGGTGGTTCTGTGGAACAAATCACTCAGTGACTGGCCCTCACTATGAATACTCACAAAAATATTTGTTTGGTGTGGTTTAGTCCCCAAGAGAAAAAGCAAATGACTTACACATTTGTGCATAAATGAGTTAGAGTAAGGCCTATAGAGTAAGGTATTCAAATGGACTTTATAGGCCAGAAACAGGGATTACTGTGAACCTGTGTTCCACATAGGTCTAGGCTTAGTAACAAACAGGTCTACGTATTAGTTAGGGAGACAAATGTAATCTAAAAATGGGTTTGAAATCTGGTTAAAGCAGCCTTATAGGCGATAATGATAAATCCAGCAACATATAAATTGGTAGTGGTAGTTGACCATACATGTTGGCTAGATTTAGCTTGGGCCTAAATGGCATTCCTGAACCATCAGAGGACAGGAAGGACCAACCCCATGTACATTTTGTCCCTGGCTTTTATATAGGCTAACAATGCTGAATCGGGGCGGCAGGGTAGCCTAGTGGTTAGAGCGTTGGACTACTAACCGAAAGGTTGCAAGTTCAAATCCCCGAGCTGACAAGGTACAAATCTGTCATTCTGCCCCTGAACAGGCAGTTAACCCATTGATCCCAGGCTGTCATTGAAAATAAGAATTTGTTCTTAACTGACTAGCCTAGTTAAATAAAGGTAAAAGAAAAAAATATATTAAAAAAAATCAATGATGTTCTGGAATGATCCTGCCACCTGAACCACTGCCCAGTTGTCTAATCTCCTGTTCAATTTTCCTAAAGGCCTTCCCCCCCCATCACCAGCTTTAAAATGGTTTAATGAGCAATTAACACATGACGCTTCAGAAGTGGACTGGAGTGACCTTTATCCATGTTAGCCACAATCACTCAGCCTTCTGAGGCTACAGGGGAAGACAGATGGAGGAAGACAGACGGGAGGGGGAGGGGAGAGCAGAGGGAAAGTAAGGCATGTGGAGGAAAGACAGTGATGGAGATAAAGAAGGAATGGGACGGCAGGAGGGAGACAGACCCAAAGGCACCATTTTAATGGGTTCCGTTCAGTAGGTGGCAAAAAATGAAGAGGAAATGTCAAAGTCAGGGTGCAGTAGTTATAAACTCCTTCAAGGCTTATCAGCCCAACCGCCTTACTGTCTTATCATTAGGCTATACAGTAGTTAGAGATGGATAAGTGACGGCAAGGTTTGTGAAGGCTACACTATATGGCTCCTCTGAAAACTGAACATTGTCCTCAGCAGTTAGGCCTACATTGATAGGCAGAGAAAAGCAGAGCTAGTACTGTTTATCCTATGGATGGATAACACGTTTGGTTAGGTATGGTTCTCTCTCCTTGCTGTATGAAAACTGTACTGTTCAGACAACATAACGACCTTAGAGTGGCAAGACCCTCTTTCAAAAGAGTCAGCAAGATTTAAAGTCAACCAACACACTAGTCAGCCACAGAGCAGAGTTTACATAGGCCAGTGTGTGTGCCATGTTGCAATGTGGCCTAAGCTATTGCATTAATCTCCAGAATCTTAGATAGTGTACACATGTGCGTGCAGCAGTGTGCTACTCAAGTTCATGCAGTAGGTGTAACCTCTACCAGATCTCTCTAAAGTACAGTAAGAAATGTGACCTGCTTCCTCTCTTTCAATAGACTGTTTCTTCATGAAAACAAAATCAAATGCTAATTTATGCAAAGCCCGGAAAAAGGAACCACTATGACCAGTATCATAAATGTTCGCAGCACGGACATTACGTGTAGGGACAGCCGACATAAGGTGTGTTTGTCATTTACAAGGCAGTGTCATTCTTATAACGTAAATTCTAGGCCTGAAATCATGTTGGTCCTTGACACACACAAATATAATACACTAACACGTCATATATTTCATATAGTCAGACCTGGAAAACAACACACGGACACAATCCATCAATGCAATAGACTTGAATTTCTATTCTAAAGTAAGTCATTAAAATGTACACATCTATCTGTGCTTCTTTACTTGGTACCTGGCAAAAGTCTTGCAGTACTAGCCTACTGAAAAATACAAGTAACTTGTTGCATGAATTGAACATATTAACAACTGTCTACAATCATGTAACAAGTTATCCACCTAAAATAACAGTAAAATGTCTGATGACTGACCAATACATTACAAACTTTGAATAGTAAGCAAGCAGAATCATTATGAAAAATCTGTTTCACTGTGTGTAGAGGTTAGCAGATTTAACTAGCACGCTACAGGTAAGAGACTAGTTTAGCATGCTAGGTGCCAGGTTACACTAGAGACGCAGTAAGTAGCCTTCTAGTTCAGCCAAAATAGTCTAAATCTAATACTCCAGTCACATAAAACTATGCAGCTAGTTAGCTGAAGTAGTAAGTTAAATTTGGTCAACAACAAACGTTTCTACATCGCTTATCCTAAACGACCTGCTACAAACATACCGCTCTCCGTGGCCAACCTGTGCGTCATTGCCATTTTGTAATGCCTGCCATGCAAATTAATTAGGAAGCCAAGCTATCGCTAGGCTGCTAACAACTCACCTACCTGACCTCATTCAGTCGCGGTAAAAGTTTGCTTTGCGTAGCTCAAATGTCGACTTTAAAATGTATTGGCGATGAAAAACAACGCATGTTGCTTACCTATGGAGTTCATTCAGTCTGACAGAAGGGCGAGCTCGTGTTCTCAGCCCGTCTGAAACCGATCAGCTGCTTTCTGTCCCCAACGCCAGCTCTCCAATGTTTCTCCAGCCCTCAGGGGAAATGCTTCTCCATAACAACCGCTGCGCGGTTATATTTTTCTTCTTCTTTTTAAAGTTGTTTGGCAGAATACACCTATTGGTGCAGGTCTATTGTCGCCATCTACTGCACCGGGTATTGAAACAAAATATATTTCATTGCTGGATGGGGTGGGAACACGACGTTATACAAAATAAAAAAAACATCTCACTCCTTCAGTCACAGTTCAAATCCATAAACAGGCTCGGGTGCATGTGAAGATGGAGCATTCATCGACAGCCTTCCTTGTAATGCCTCTGCTGTAAAAAAAAAAATCATAATAATCCCACAGTCCCAACAAAATGCTCAGCCGCACTCACAATACTTATTTTCTTAGATGTCCTCTGTTTGCCCTGTGCAGATGATAACCAATGCAATTAACGCTAAAGTCCACCTTCTTAACATGCAACATGTCAGGATCCCTCTGACAATTAATATTATCTGGTGTCTCTACTCCTATTACCATTATTTCTTCAACTTCACTCCTTTCTTCCACTCTTCTCACGGCCTCTGGATAGGACATGCTGGACAGTCCATATTCTTACCGCCTCAGTCTCCTTCACCCTAACAGGTCACTTCAGAAATTCGGGTGCATGTTCACCAACGCAATTGCAGCAGAAGCCTCCCGAGTGGCCTAATGCAATGCATCGCAGTGCTAGAGGCGTCACTACAGTCCCTGGTTTGATTCCAGGCTGTATCCCAACTGGCTGTAATTGGGAGTCCCATAGTGTGGCGCAGTCGCTCTGGATAAGAGCGTCTGCTAAATGACTTAAATGTAAATGTAAATTGGCCCAGTGTGTTAGGGTTTGGCCGGGGTAGGCAACTCATCTACATACACGTGACCAAATATTTTGCATTTATCACACTGCGTGGGTTTGGGCATGAAGGCTTTTACAGGGTATCTCATAAAATCAAAATACACAGGTGAAGGGAGAAGAGACTATATATATTTTTAAACTATAGAATGGATGGAGTGGGCTTCTTCGCGCCATCTGCTTCGCGGGTCAGTCGGTGTGCACCAACCACCTGATCCAATTCTTCACGTATATCCTTTGATTTCCCTTCTAGTGCCGCCCCAGAGATAACACCCTTGATATGCGCTCTGCTTCGAAGAGCCACACACGTCACATTCCAATCCGATATCTTCTCGAGGCGCAGAGCACGCTCCTTCTGTTCCAAAGATACACACAACAACAAAAAGTGCACACCCCTCGTTACTCTCGCCGACGCCACCTCAAACCACAATTTCTATAGACCTCAATCGGATCTCCCAGGTAACAACATCGATCCAAAACCTTTACTCCAACCTAAGAATTGTCATAACTACGCTTGGATTTACTAGAGTCCACTAGCAATTTACTTATCTTATTTCCTTTTGCATTTTCCACTGTAATCCACTTATTCCCACTCTCATCTCCACTTGACACGCCATCTGATTCAAACATAACATCGGCTGTTGTCATTGAAAGGTGCCACAAGAGGACGACATTGCTCAGAGCAAACCCTATGAATTAAAATACTGTGAGCCTAGTGCAATATTTATTATGTGACATACAGTGCATATCAACTGTAACTGTACAGTAAAATGACCTTCACCAAACTATTTGACAACAAAATCCTGGCTACCTAAACTTAGTCTCACATTTTCTGACATTTCCCTTTAAAATCATTCAAAAGAACAGCTGTATGAAAAATACTGTAGTCCACCCCTTCTCATGCTTCATATAAAGGGGAAAGAGGGATACCTAGTCAGTTGTACAACTGAATGCATTCAACTGAAATGTGTCTTTTGCATTTAACCCGACCCTTCTGAATCCCCGTCTTCGGTGCGGGGAACAGTGGGTTAACTGCCTTGCTCAGGGGAACAGTGGGTTAACTGCCTTGCTCAGGGGAACAGTGGGTTAACTGCCTTGCTCAGGGGAACAGTGGGTTAACTGCCTTGCTCAGGGGAACAGTGGGTTAACTGCCTTGCTCAGGGGAACAGTGGGTTAACTGCCTTGCTCAGGGGCAGAACGACAGATTTTTACCTTGTCAGCTCGGGGATTCGATCCAGCAACCTCTCAATTCCTGGCCCAAGGCTCTAACCACTAGAAAAAATATATAGGTGTGTTATATTTTACAATAGTGAAAGAGGAGGGTATTGTATCTATCAGAGAATGAAGATAACACACCTGAAGAGATCTAGCTAACATGTGCTAGATTTGACCTGAAATTTGTTTAAAATGTAGTAGGCCTATTCTGTTTATGTGACGGGTCCACTGACAGCTCGGGGTTGGTTGGACTGATAGATAATCCTGGGAAAACTCCCAGGCCAAGACAATCTGCTGCTGAGACCCACAGACAATGATGACTCAGTAATCTGTTGACCTCTGCTGACCTCCCTGGTCAACACTGGAGTAACATTCTGCAGAGGTTTGGACACAGATTTTTTATTTTATTTTATTTAACCTTTATTTAACTAGGCAAGTCAGTTAAGAACAAATTCTTATTTACAATGACGGCCTACCAAAAGGCAAAAGGCCTCCTGCGGGGACAGGGGCTGGGATTAAAAAATAAAAATAATTATAATTATATATATATTTTTTTTTTTATAGGACAAAACACACATCACGACAAGAGAGACAACACAACACTACATAAAGAGAGACAGACCTAAGACAACAACATAGCAAGGCAGCAACACATGAAGACACAGCATAGTAGCAGCACAACATGACAACAACATGGCAGCACATGTTTTTGATTTAAGCAACACAACATGGTAGCAAGCACAGAGAATGGGATGCTTCTCTTGTTTTTCACGTTAGGAATGATGCATCCTGAATTATGTGTTTTCTCAATTGTTCTGTGATCGGTGGGGAAATGATATTTTATTGACTGTGCTTGTTGAAGCAACATTGTCTAAAGGAGGCTCTGGAAAAGAAAGGTGTGCCGTTATCTCATGACCGATTCAAGATAACTTAAATAGGATGTTGGGATTGCATGGCTATTGTTCACGTGGATCATCCATGCTGTGCAGTGCCCTCCATTTCTGTTTCTCAAACTAAAGATTTTGTCTTAGTCTTATCCAAACCAGAGGATTGTGCATCCTGACTGAGAATGTGTTTGAAAGGTCTGTAGAGATGATTCAGACATGGAATTTGTCCCTTATTGGAAAGCTTCAGGGGGACAAAGACAGTGACTCCTCTCTCCCAGCAGGACTAAACCTACTCTCTTTAGTCCATCTCAGTATCGGGGAGTATCTCAGAGAAGCTTAAAAGGATTACAGTGGCTTCAGAAAGTATTCACACCCCTTGACTTTCCCCCCATTTTGTTGTGTTACAAAGTGGGATTAAAATGGATTTAATTGTCATTTTTTGTCAATGATCTACACAAAATACTCTGTAATGTCAAAGTGGAAGAAAAACTAAAACATTTGTAAAAAATATATGAAAAATACAACACTAATATATCTTGATTTAATAAATTCAATTCCATTACCCCCTGAGTCAATACATGTTAGAATAACCTTTGGCAGCGATAAGAGCTGTAAGTCTTTCTGGGTAAGTCTCTAAGAGCTTTCCACACCTGGATTGTGCAACATTTGCCCATTATTCTTCAAGCTCTGTCAAATTGGTTGTTGAGCATTGCTAGACAACCATTTTCAGGTCTTGCCATAGATTTTCGAGCAGATTTAAGTCAAAACTGGCCACTCAGGAACATTCACTGTCTTCTTGGTAAGCAACTCCAGTTTAGATTTGTTCTTGTATTTTAAGTTATTGTCCTGCTGAAAGGTGAATTAATCTCCCAGTGTCTGGTGGAAAGCAGACTGAAGCAGGTTTCCTCTAGGATTTAGTCTGTGCTTAGCTCCAATCCATTTATTTTCCCCAAACATAACACTTTGTATTCAGGACAAAAAATGAATTGCTTTGACACATTTTTTGCAGTATTACTTTAGTGTGTTGTTGCAAACAGGATGCATGTTCTCCAGAGTGAAAGCAGCGGTTTAAGGCACTGCATCTCAGTGCTTGAGGCGTCACTACAGACACCCTGGTTCGAATCCAGGCTGTATCACAACCGGCCGTGATTGGGAGTCCCATAGGGCGGTGCACAATTGGCCCAGCATCATCCGGTTTGGCCGGTGTAGGCCATCATTGTAAATAAGAATTTGTTCTTAACTGACTCCAAAATGACACAATACACTATCTACCATTCATTTCTATTGGGCATCAAATCATCTCAAACACAACCAAACAAGGTGAATCCAACAAATTTGTAGAGTTACAAGCTGGATGTAGTCATTGCGTGCTATGAATATGGTACCAAATACTTAACTTTTTACTACTTTAATATAAGTACAAGTGAATTTGTCCCAATACTTTTGGTCCCCTAAATTGGCGGGACTACATTTACATTTACATTTAAGTCATTTAGCAGACGCTCTTATCCAGAGCGACTTACAAATTGGTGCAGACTATGTACAAAAAGTGCTGTGATTTCTAAACGGTTCACCTGATATGGATGAAAATACCATCAAATTAAAGCTGACAGTCTGCACTGTAACCTCATAGTCATTTCAAATCCAAACTTTTGGAGTATAGCGCCAAAATAAGAAAAAAAATGCTTCACTGTCCCATTAATTAAGTAGGGCACTGTATAATCTATTATCCTTCATTTTCTCATTTTAATAGTCATCAGGGAGCAATACTGAAGTATTTATTTTGGCCTGAACATGTCTACTCAAATGTACATACATGTCCTAACAAGTTTCTGAACAGCAGTCAATAAAATATTAGTTGGTCTTTATAAACAATATCACATTGTTCTTCTACAAATACCCAAATATATTTAGTTTCATAGTACTGTGAAATTGTGTTTAGCATGGAATGCCTGTCAAAACACAATTCATAATAGGAAGCAGGAAGAGTTGGTTGATTACAACTAATTGGAAACGAGAGGTCACATTGGAGCAATTAGACCGTGTACCAGCCAGGTGAGGACAGCATGAATGCACGATGGTCTCCTGTACCTTTTCGATATCACTCCAATATCTGATCTGAAATATTTGACTGCTCATTTCTACACGGTAAGATCGAAGAGATAATGGTAGACATAAAAAGTCTGGCCTAGGTTACCTGAGACACTCAACAGGCTAAAACGCGTTTTGCCACTTTCACATATTGTAGGCAACATGTATTTATTACTTGCACATTTTTCAGTTTTGTTTGAAAGTGCAAATTTCTCCCCATATTAACTGCCTAACAGAGTTAATTAATTAAAATGTTCCCTTGGTTAGACAGCCTTGATAATAATGTGTCATGTAACGGCTTCTGCATAGCCTATATTTAAATTGAACTTGTGCATAAATCGGACAATAGCTCGTATTTACAAGGTGCGAATGTCCCCATCACTAGGCGACCATGGATGGTGTTCAATCTTCCATTGTCTTCCTCACATGCTGAATAGTAGGCAATCCCAGGAACGAGACGGGGTCAATCTGGCTAATCCAACTTGTTTTGCTGAGAAGTAAGGGCTATGGCATTAGCACTACATTAATTTACACAAAAGATAAATACATTACCGAAACTAATCTCTTTGGACGTGCACTGCATATTCTCAAGGGACTTCCTACTGTGCGCAACACACTCTAAACCCGGTGCGCTCCTGCACGGTCCCCGGGGTTTTGAGAACTCTCAAAAGTTTGTATTTGCTCTTGAATACGAACATCGATCCTAATTCTGCTGACAACACGCAGGCTATACCAGTGCCTAGTCTGCCTACTGTTTGTTTTCTCAGACTATGCAATATCTACCATATTTACATAATTCGATTATATTATCCTTCTAAAAAATATGGTATACAGGACCTTAATCGGGCAGTTACTATTGACTAATGTGATCGATTAGATTTTGTCCGGTGTTGACAATTTGTAACAATGAACAAATCAGCAACACAATTAATGAGGTAATCTTTCAGTTGAAATGTTGTCTTCCGTGAGTATGTGTTTTAGTGGGCCAGGGCGTTAATTAATCCCTCAATGTTTGTATATTAGCGGTCCTATGTATATTGAATGAAATGAAAGCCTCACTAAAAATACCTCTTGGTTTTATTTTTCAATCTGCTTTGTGGGACCCTCTCGTTCGACTTCTCCCCTTTATATGGGGCACGTTGGCGACTGATGTGATGGCATTGGAACATCACAATCTGCGTTTACTGTAAGCACGTTTAAAAAATGAAGGGGATGAGATGGAGGTTGGGGGTTACCTTTCTCACTATGATCCCCAACAACTTGTGTAAGGGGGGCTAATGATTCAATTCATTCCAGTGGACTGATATATAAATAACATTTGGATGTTTCTCTCTGCGGATATAAGAAGCTCACTCCTGTGCGCACCTGATGCGTAAAAGTTTTGGAGCGGATTACCAAAATTAACGCTGTGTGGTAAGTGGCATGTTGTTTGTCCGAGGGGTTATTTACAGGTTTACTGTCTCTTTCTCACACAGACCCTCCCTAGCCGCCCGGGGCGATCAGTCATTCTGCCCGCAGATAGCGCTCCATTCTCTCATCGATTACACAGCGGGATTTACATGAAACTGTTAATTGTTTGCTCTTCAACTAGGCAGCCAGCCAGCGGCCTGGAGCCAGCAGTCTGCCAGGGGTTAAGGGCCGACTCCCCCCCCTCGCCTGTCCGACCGTGCAGCCCGATCTGCCCCCAGGTTGATCAGCATGACAAAGCACTGGGGGGGTCAGAGCATGCTGGCACCACCCGCTCTCTACCTGCGCTCTCCTAGCCTGGGAGGCAATCACGATCATCAACTTGACTTCCAGATCCATCCTCTGAGCAACACAGCGCGGAGCTCTCCAGCCCAACACTGGCCCTACTGCCCTATCCAGGCGCCAGTCCGACAGCCTCCACGGCTCGAGAAGCCTGCCCCTGACCAATTCAACCTGGCCTCAGCGCCCATGGATAAAGCGACACCGCTAGACCAGGAGGAATCTTGGGACGAGGAGAAAAATGCGAAAAGTGGAAAGAAAAAAAACTATCAGCGCTACCCCAAACCACCCTACTCATACCTCGCAATGATTGCCATGGTCATCCAAAACTCTCCAGAGAAGAAGATTACTTTGTCTGAGGTAAAGTGAGTTTGTGTGTGGACATGCGAGTTTAGAATGGTACATTTGGGCCAAATTACGAACGGTTGTGTCAATTTTGGCCAAATTATGCATGGTTATGTGTCCGTTTCATGGTCCGAAAATAAAGGTTATATGGGTTTTAATTACTTTAAAACTTAATTTCTAATCGGAGATGTTCTCTTATGATAAGTAAAAAAAAAAACGGTCTTTGTTGGGGTAGGGATATGCAGTTGAACTGCATTTAACCAGCAGGACAATCATTTGATGCTTAACAGAATAGTAACACTGCCATGCTCTTCTGGGTTTGTTTTGTTAAGGATAGCAGCATACAGTGAAAGCAGACACTGAGCTGTATCAGCTGCAGTGGGTTGAGGTGATAAGAAGTGTAGTCGAGGACTGCTCTCTGTGCAGTCCTACAGTGCATCTTAAGTTATTTATTCTAGGCCTATGAAAATGCTGCATGATGACAGTGAATTAATATAAATGAGTTAAATGTATGCCTACAATCATGTGGCGTGTTAAATAGTATATCTCTTCATATAGTCTGTTAATTTGTCTGTTTTAATGCAGACACCAATTGAAGTAAATTGACTCCCTTCTCTCTCCCCAGATTCTAAAGGAGATCAGTACACTTTTCCCTTTTTTCGAAGGGAACTACAAGGGCTGGCGGGACTCAGTGAGACACAACCTCTCTTCCTATGACTGCTTTGTTAAGGTGTGTCTTATTAGGGGTCTTTATTGCTATGTCAATCAGTGGGCTCAAAAAGGCACTTTTTGATTCTAAAATCCAAACAACCTACAAGCAAGTATACTCTCCCATCTGTATTTCTTCAGACAATGAATCAAAAACTTAATTCAGCTCTATACTCCAGCATTTTTTATGAGATCAAATGTTTTATATAAGGCGACGGTACAGAATGTCACCTTTTTTGAGGGTACTACCTGTTTTGCTGCTTAGAAATGAAAGCATTTAGTATCTAGGCCCCCCCCCCCCCCCATTGGAAGGCACCATGTATTTTGGACACATTCACAGTGTATTAAAGTAGTCAAAAGGTCAGTATTTGGTCCCAAATTCCTAGCATGCAATGACTACATCAAGCTTGTGACTCTAGAAACGTGTAATTAATGAGGTAAAATGTTTTGCAGTCACTTTTATTGTAAATAAGAATGTTTCTGAACACTTCTAAATGGATGCTACAATGATTACAGATTATCATTAATTAATTGCAAATATCATACCCCCCCCAAAATGCTAACATCCCCTGTTATTGACAATGGTGAGAGGTTAGCATGTTTTGGGGGCATGATCTTTGTGCACACAATATATTATTTACTATTAATTTCTATTGGGCAAAACCTATTCCAAAAAACACAACCAAAACAAACTGCAAATGCAGCCAACAAGTTTGTAGAGTCACAAGCTTGATGTAGTCATTGCGTGCTTGGAATATGGGACCAAATACTAAACTTTAGACTATTTGTCCAAGTACTTATGACCCCTTCAAATGGGGGGACTCGATATAAAAAGTGCTTTTTATTTCTAAACAGTAAAAACTATATTTTAAAATACCCTCAAATAAAAGGTGGCGCTCTGTCGCCTCATACTGTATATAAAACAATTGATCTCAAATCCCAAATGCTGGAGTATTGAGCTAAATTAAGTTTGAGCTTCACTGTCCAAATAAATACAGAATACATTTTATTTGTAGCCTACCAAGGGCCACTGCAGTGCTTCATGAAACTGTAGATCAAGTAAATCATTCTAGCTCATTCTAGCTAATTCAGAGTTTTGTGAGACTGGGGCAATCCTGTCTGACTGGTTTTCAGGTTGTACTATACCCGTGATCTCACTGCTGTTACTCCCGGTCCCTGTAGGTATTAAAGGATCCTGGGAAGCCCCAGGGGAAGGGCAACTTCTGGGCCGTGGAGGAGAGCCGGGTGCCTCTGGAGCTCCTCAAGAGACAGAACACTGCCGTGTCGCGCCAGGATGAGACCATCTTCGCCCAGGACCTCGCCCCTTACATCCTGCATGGGCACCAACATAAGCCAGACACAGAGCCCCCGGCCCCACCAGTCACTGTTCTACCCCCAGGCCCACCTCTCACTGCTCTACCCCCCTTTTCCACCAGACAACACTCCCCCCTTCAGGAGGAGCTGTACCGGCCCAAGCTGGACTCGTCCTTTGCCATTGACTCCCTCCTCCATAGCCTGAGGCCGGCCAGCGCTGCAGGAGAGCCTGGCAGGGACTGCTGGGGGGTGGAGCCCCACACTCGTCCACACCCTCGCTACTCCTCCACTGCCCGCAGCGCCTCAGCCAGCTCCGCCAGCCCCGCCTCCTCCTCCTCCGATGAGGACTGGAGGGGTGTGTCGCAGGGAGGGAAGCGGGTGCCTGAGGGAGAGGCGGGATCAGATGGGTACGAGGACTGCAGACTCCCTCCACACAAGTCTGCCCGCAGAGTCTCCGCCCCTCCCTGGGAGCTGCCCACCTCGTATGCCAAGTACACACCGCCCAACACTGTGGCCCCGCCCAGCATGCGTTTTAATGGGGGCCCTCTGATTCCACTAGGGATGCCTCTGTATGGCTATGGGGGGTCTCCTGTCACATCCAGCCATTTTGTAGGTCATGCCTACTGGCCCCTCTTACCCAGCGGGCGC
This sequence comes from Salmo trutta, assembly GCF_901001165.1. Lineage (NCBI taxonomy): Eukaryota > Metazoa > Chordata > Actinopteri > Salmoniformes > Salmonidae > Salmo > Salmo trutta. The sequence goes on along the minus strand of NC_042958.1, from coordinate 12,781,552 downwards.
CCTCCCCTCATTATGGACTTGGACGCTATGCTCCAGTCAGTACCGCCCAATAAGAGTGTGTTTGATGCGCTGGGTCTGCCCAATCAGTCGTCTCACCAGCCTGCTGGTCAGTATACCCTACAGAGTGGGCCCCCTCTCAGGCGTCATCCCCATTATTGACTGACTGTCAAATCAAACCAGCACCAAATATATTGTAAGTGCAATGCAAGGATACTACTGACCTATTCGTACAAGCTTAAATCATGGCTAGAAATGTGTCCACCCTATCAATCTGTCACTTCAAATTGACAGGTCATAGTATTAAATGTTTACAGAAGACAATTGTACATTCAAATGTGCTACTTATATCTAACTCGACCATACAACCACTAATATTTACCTCAACCACTGTTTACCTCCGTCTTAATACAGGGATTTGTTTTCACTATTGTATATTCATTTTCTTTTAAGAATTATTTGTTACCTACCTCAACTATTCAATGTTTTTCAGTGGAAAATGTCATTTTTTTTCTCCTTTCTTTGTTTGTATTAAGATTAATTGTAAAACTGCACATAAAGCCAGGTTACGGAAAGGTCATTATTGAAAACGTTTACTTGTCTTACACAGGGTATGACTTTTTTTCCACTCTTTTGAGTGTCAATGTAGGAAGAGGCAGGGTGCTGTTCAACATTGTGCTAGTTCAGTGCCAAGAGCCTCAAGTAGGAAAACAAAGTGAGGTTCTCTAAACCTCAAAGTGAAGAGCGAGCTGTTTGTCTTTGTGTGTGCGTGGTGTGTTGGTCATCTTGTCTCATTGCTTTAGACCAGTGGATCACCTCCCCCCCCCTTTTCCTCCAGTGACGTTGTTTGTTCAGATGGTGCAACCCAAATTAAGTGTTTGTTCCTGACTTGAGTAAAGTTGTCAGTGTTAATGGGGTCAGTGTTAACTTCCTTGTATTCTTTGTCCTTTAGAGCTGTGCCAGTGTTACAAGACAATTTGATCTTACTGCCTATCTGCAGTTGACAAAAGTTGAGCTTCAATCCCCTAGTCAGCTCTAATGGGCTTATTTGTATACTGTGACAGACTTCTAGACTAGAGTCATGTCTACAATTTGATCTATTTCACCCATTTTTAAAGGAGCCATTAAAGGTTAACGGTATACGAAGCTGCCGATTATTGAGTAGTCTTTCCTGATGCGTAGGATATCTGCCTCTGTCAGTCAGGGCTGTAGCTACCGCCCTGTGTCACGTCAGGGCCGTAGCTACCGCCCTGTGTCACGTCAGGGCCGTAGCTACCGCCCTGTGTCACGTCAGGGCCGTAGCTACCGCCCTCTGTCACGTCAGGGCCGTAGCTACCGCCCTCTGTCACGTCAGGGCCGTAGCTACCGCCCTCTGTCAGGTCAGGGCCGTAGCTACCGCCCTCTGTCAGGTCAGGGCCGTAGCTACCGCCCTCTGTCTCGCAACCCAAGCCCACAGCCACTGTATCAGTCAATACAGGGTGGGTGAGTGCTCAGTGGTGACAAGGAGAGGCAGACTTGCTCTTTGGGTGTGACCAACATTTTTACCACAGGAATTGGGATTTTCCTGTCTTTGATCCGCAGTCCCATGCCACTCCAACCAACCTCCTGCTGCTGCAACAGCAATGCTCACTATCTCTCAATCTAGTCTCCATGTATGCCTGCCCAGAGCCTGTACCCCTTCCCACTCCCCCCCCCCCAGGACTTCTCAGCCCCACCGCACCCAAACCCTCCTGCCCCACCTCCTGCTGTGTCTCCTTATCTCCCAGAACACCCTGGAATTCATATTGGGGTCTGGCCTTTAGTTTGAGGGGATACTGTAAACCTAGGCACCATGCAGGGGTTAGTGTTGTAACTGAGGCCTGTGACTGCAATCATTGTACTCATTCCCATAGCTCACAGACCCTTCATGACACAGGCTATTTTGTAACATTTGTGTCATGTGGTGCTCTGAACACAGGGTGGCAGTGCAAGAACAGCAAACCGTCATTTTGGCTTGGTGTGTGTGAATTTTGATAACTACTTTCCTTGGTTCTCTGGGAGCCTCAATTGCATACTCCTCGCCGCCTCAACCCATTGGATGAGCAAGAGTTTTGAGAAGGAGAGTATGCAATTGAGATGCTCCCTGTTGTCAGGGCTGTGCTCACACTGCTACTGTAAAACCTCATGTTTTAAATGGTGTAATTTTTCAATAAATAAATGGCAAGCTTTCAAATGTATTCAATTGGGATACATGCAGTTGTGATACATCTCCAAACTAGTTGTACAATAATGAAAGTCAAAGTTCCACACAGAACAAATCCAATGCAGTGATTTACTGTATACATCTGATCCAAAGGTTGGCTAGTCTTCGTTACACCTCGTTAAGTCTAGTTAGTTAGCACCCTTGAAGCCATACAACTGTAATCTAGTGTTGCTTTTACATCCTGTTTCTAATCAGTTGTGGTGAGAGGCAGCAGACTAGTCTAGAAGAGCGTAGAATAGATGTCTAGAGATTGCTTTAACACACTGTTGCCTAAGCTTGAAGGAAAATACAACAAATGATACTGTTGACACAGGTCAGGTTAACCCTTGACCTGACTGAATCTAGGCCTAAAGGTCTGTCTTCAGAAGATTAAACTTGTTTCATTAACTCCCCTTCCGGTGAAACAATTTCCATGTTTGTCTCTGTGCGTATTATAAAGGACATACCACTAGCATCCTTTTAAACACCGTGGTTTGACTAGTGGAATGGGTGGTTGTACTACAGACATGGAAAAAAAGCATTGTTCAAGGCCTAAAAAAAAAACAGGACATGAATGCATTTTAAATGCTCTCTCCAGCACACCTCGCACTCTTCTTAGTGGAACTGTGTTTCTAGGTCTCTTTCCCCTCCAGCCTATCGCCCATTCTCACACACCCTCCTGTGCCATGCGATACTCAAACACACTGCCCCTCTCAGAGAAGTTGTCATTCAAGCGCCTGCGCTTTTTAAGGAGTCTTCCATCCCCAGCTGTTTGCTTGTCCTCACCATATCCACCTCCGCCAGGTGTGTACAGGCAAAACATATCCTGCAACACAGAAACACACAGATGGTCAGTAGGGTAATCAAAAGACAAGCATGAACATGAGTACAATGCAGGAACACTAACAGGCCCATAGTGGGCAGTACACCACACCAACAGGCCCATAGTGGGCAGTACACCACACCAACAGGCACATGGTAGGCAGTACACCACACCAACAGGCCCATAGTGGGCAGTACACCACACCAACAGGCCCATGGTAGGCAGTACACCACACCAACAGGCCCATAGTGGGCAGTACACCACACCAACAGGCCCATAGTGGGCAGTACACCACACCAACAGGCCCATGCAGATGTGCCACACAGACAAACTGACAGCCATGACAGTAGTCTAGTCTCACCCCAGGCTCCAGGCTCACAGTGGTCTTGGCCCCCAGGTTGAGAACCCTTCCATCTGCTCTGTGGAGCTGGTTCAAGCCTGATGCCCCACAGCCACCCCCTAAGAGAGAGAACAGAATACAGTGAACAACAAACCATAGATGTTATGACTAGAAGACATGGCGGTACAAAACAGACAGCTACTCAATCAAAACTACACAGACATTATCATACTAATCAAGGTCATTGGAGAGGTCATATGTGAGAGATTACCATGGAGACCATAGGGTCGGGTGGAGCGCCTCTCTGTCAGAACTGACAGGACCACCTTATTCCTGAACAGGAGCTTCCGGATCACCCCATCGCCCCCACGGTACTCCCCTGCACCCCCCGAGCCGGGCCGCAGGGAGAAGTGCTCCAGAACCACAGGGTACCTGAGAATCAGACCAACAGGACAGAAGAAATGATTGCTAACCAACTAGGTTAAAGACACTGAATGTTAAGTCATTGCCTTTCACATTGTAGAAGGTTAAAACCTCTATTATAAATCCTCCACCCACCTCTTCTCCAGAATCTCTGGGTCGGTGATGCGTGTGTTAGTCATGTGACTGTGGACACCGCTCCGCCCAGTCCAGCCTGGACCCGCCCCTGCTCCCCCGGCAACCGTCTCGTAGTAACCGCTCCCCTCGTTGCCGAAAGTCACATTGTTCATGCAGCCCTGAGTGTAAGTGAGAGAGAAGAAACGAGAGAGTGAGGCAGAAGAAACGAGAGAGTGAGGGAGAAGAAACGAGAGAGTGAGGCAGAAGAAACGAGAGAGTGAGGCAGAAGAAACGAGAGAGTGAGGCAGAAGAAACGAGAGAGTGAGGGAGAAGAAACGAGAGAGTGAGGGAGAAGAAACGAGAGAGTGAGGGAGAAGAAACGAGAGAGTGAGGGAGAAGAAACGAGAGAGTGAGGGAGAAGAAACGAGAGAGTGAGGCAGAAGAAACGAGAGAGTGAGGGAGAAGAAACGAGAGAGTGAGGGAGAAGAAACGAGAGAGTGAGGGAGAAGAAACGAGAGAGTGAGGGAGAAGAAACGAGAGAGTGAGGCAGAAGAAACGAGAGAGTGAGGGAGAAGAAACGAGAGAGTGAGGCAGAAGAAACGAGAGAGTGAGGGAGAAGAAACGAGAGAGTGAGGGCTGGTAACACTCAAACGTCAAGACTATTGCTCCATATGGAACTGTAGCAGAACTTTCCAGTAGCAGCTCTCTCTCCTACCTGTGAGGCAGCGCAGACCTCGAAGGCGCGGAAGATGACATCAACCACCCGCTGTGACGTCAGCACATTCCCCCCCACCACAGCGGCATTCTGGGAAGGCTGGAGAATGGAGCCGCTGGGAATGATGACCTTGATTGGAGTGAGACAGCCCTGAGAGACAGTGGTTTAATTAATACATTCTCCATATAGAGACACTGCTTCACATATCATAATAATATAACTATTCAGAATATTATTATTATGTGGCCACATTCTGCATTCAGTGCAGACATGTCATTAGAAGTGATCATATCACCTAAAGGACAACTCTTCCATACAATAGAAACCTACAGCTGTTGGTATACTGACCAAACTTCAACGCTGCAGTATCCATGATCCCCCACCAGAGGTCCTAGCATAGGTTTCCCATTACTGACTTTGTTCTGTGGTGGATTGAGAATGTGAACGGTGTCTGACCTGGTTGAGGGGGATGTCTTGGCCCACCATGCAGCGCAGGCAGTAGATGAGGGCAGAGAAGGTGATGGCACGAGGGGCGTTGCAGTTCCCCCACACCTCTGTCCCCGTCCCTGTGAAGTCAAACACTGCACTGCCCTGGGAGGGACGATAGCGAGATACAGGGATAGAGAGAACGAGATATAAAGAGATATAGAGAGAGGGATAGAGGGAACGAGGGATAAAGAGAGAGAGAGAACGAGAGATAGAGGGAACGAGAAAGGAGCAGTAATGTTGATTAACATTATTAGCAGTAGTTGTTGCCCAGTCTTGATGGTGGGTAGCACCCTGGTTGCCAGATCTGTCTATTTTAACCAACACTTCTCTCGTGTTTGTAGGCCTGCCAAACACAAAAGAGCAAGAGGAGTTTGCTCCAGTACAAACAGATCTGGCGCCCCAGCCATGCTAGATGGGTAGTATTAGATCTCCACCCACCTCGTTCTTATTAATCTGGACCCGCAATCTGATTGGTGTTCCATCGTCCATGAAGTCCTCTGCCTCCACCTCCAGGGAGCCCGTCTGTTGCCGCTGGCAACGGGCAAACTCTTTCAACATGTCTCTCACCGCCAGCTCTGCATTAGTCTGGAATCTCACACACACACACACACACACACACACACACACACACAAGATTACAAAGACAAACACCTGAACAGGAATGCTGACCACTCCATTTATAATGTGATATGACCTAAGAATCCAAATAAAGCTAAAACAATACAGCCCAACTGAAAGAAGCATCTCACAGTGACGTCCTCCTCACCTGGATGTACCCCATGTAGGCCTGCACCACAGCCAGCCCATAGCTGTCAATCAACTCCCCCACCAGCGTGCTCCCTCGCTGATTGGCTGCCACCTGAGCTCGCAGGTCTGATAGGTTGTCATGGAGATTGCGAGTCCCAGAGCAGTCTGGGTACTGAGCCGGAGCCATGAGGGCTTCAGTTACAGCTGACAAAGGAGGAGAAAGAGAGAGAAAGATCAGTACAATGCCATGGAAACGTTATTTCAAAACAGATTCCTGGAGTGCTTTGAATTCCTAGGATTTAAGCCAGTCAGACAAGTCTCACGGTGTGTTTAGTGAAGCTCAACATATCCTATTGTGACTATAGCTTTACACTAAAGTCACTGCTACCGACATCTCCTGGCTACAACATATTATACAGCCAACTGATAACAACACACTATCTCAATGACTGCTAGTGCCAAGCAGATATTACAACATATTGGCTCTCCCTTTCATAAGGGTTGCTCTCCGTAGCATTTCCTCACCCTCCTCCTGGAATACTCCAGCAGTGACCAGTTTGAAGGAGGTGAAGACAGCACCCTCCTGCTGCAGGGAGGTGGAGTGGGGGGGCATGGAGCCCGGGGTAATCCCCCCGATGTCTGCATGGTGCCCCCTACTGGCCACAAAGAACACTGGCCCACTCACGCCTCTCCTGAACACCTGAGAGGGACAGAGAGCGCAAAATATATTGAAAAGGGGCCCCAGGCCCCCCACCCCGGGCTCTAGGCCCCCCCACCCCGGGCTCCAGGCCCCCGACTCCACCTCATGTTTCTAGGGACTATTATAAGTGAAACTCACCGGAGTGATGACAGTGAGGTCAGGGAGGTGACTGCCTCCTGCACATGGATGGTTACTCAGAATCACATCACCCTCTTTAATGGTGCTCCCTATGGATTTGATCTGTAGATGACAAGAATAGAAATAAGGAAAGCGGGACAGAGAGACATGACAATATACTCTTCCTGGCTTAGTGTAACAATGTCTCCACTTCCCCAAATACTTGCTTAGTATGATTTGCAGACTTTGAATAGGTTGTTAAAGCAGTGAATTGTCATGCTTGCAGTGATGGTCCAGACCTGGTATTGGACTGTCTCCTGCATGGCTCCCAGGTGAACAGGGATGTGTGGTGCGTTGGACACCAGGCCTCCGTCAGGACCAAACACAGCGCAGGAGAAGTCCAGACGCTCCTTGATGTTGGTGGAGATGGAGGTTCTCTGGAGCACTCTGCCCATCTGTTCTGTAGATGCATGAGACCATGGGGCATTTAATGGAGACTTCAGGGGAAACTTACAGTGGTGGTTTGCTCGTTTTCAGTTAGTTACCTTTCTGTTACTTAAATGGCAATGGTACAGTTGAAGTAGGAAGTTTACATACACTTAGGTTGGAGTCATTAAAACCCGTTTTTCAACCACTCCACAAATTTCTTGTTATCAAACTATAGTTTTGGCAAGTCGTTTAGGACATCTACTTTGTGCATGACACAAGTCATTTTTCCAACAATTGTTTACAGACAGATTATTTCACTTAATCACAATTCCAGTGGGTCAGAAGTGTACATACACTAAGTTGACTGTGCCTTTAAACAGCTTGGAAAATCACAGAAAATGTCATGGATTTTGAAGCTTCTGATAGGCTAATTGACATCATTTGAGTCAATTGGAGGTGTACCTGTGGATGTATTTCAAGGCCTACCTTCAAACTCAATGCCTCTTTGCTTGACATCATGGGAAAATCAAAAGAAATCAGCCAAGACCTTAGAAAAAAAATTGTAGACCTCCACAAGTCTGGTTCATCCTTGGGAGCAATTTCCAAACGCCTGAAGGTACCACGTTTATCTGTAGAGTCGTGGCCAAAAGTTTTGAGAATGACACAAATATTAATTTTCACAAAGTCTGCTGCCTCAGTTTGTATGATGGCAATTTGCATATACTCCAGAACGTTATGAAGAGTGATCAGATTAATTGCAATTAATTGCAGTCCCTCTTTGCCATGCAAATGAACTGAATCCCCCAAAAACATTTCCACTGCATTTCAGCCCTGCCACAAAAGGACCAGCTGACATCATGTCAGTGATTCTCTCGTGAACACAGGTGTGAGTGTCGCCGAGTACAAGGCTGGAGATAACTCTGTCATGCTGATTGAGTTCGAATAACAGACTGGAAGCTTCAAAAGGAGGGTGGTGCTTGGAATCATTGTTCTTCCTCTGTCAACCATGGTTACCTGCAAGGAAACATGTGTCGTCATCATTGCTTTGCACAAAAAGGGCTTCACAGGCAAGGATATTACTGCCAGTAAGATTGCACCTAAATCAACCAACCACTTATCGGATCATCAATAACTTCAAAGAGAGCGGTTCAATTGTTGTGAAGAAGGCTTCAGGGCGCCCAAGAAAGTCCAGCAAGCGCCAGGACCGTCTCCTAAAGTTGATTCAGCTGTGGGATTGGGGCACCTCCAGTACAGACCTTGCTCAGGAATGGCAGCAGGCAGGTGTGAGTGCATCTGCACGCACAGTGAGGCAAAGACTTTTGAAGGATGGCCTGGTGTCAAGAAGGGCAGCAAAGAAGCCACTTCTCTCCAGGAAAAACATCAGGGACAGACTGATATTCTTCAAAAGGGAAAGGGATTGGACTGCTGAGGACTGGGGTAAAGTCATTTTCTCTGATGAATCCCCTTTCCAATTGTTTGGGACATCTGGGGAAAAAAGCTTGTCCCGAGAAGACAAGGTGAGCGCTACCATCAGTCCTGTGTCATGCCAACAGTAAAGCAACCTGAGACCATTCATGTGTGGGGTTACTTCTCAGCCAAGGGAGCGGGCTCACTCACAATGTTGCCTAAGAACACAGCCACGAATAAAGAATGGTACCAACACATCCTCCGAGAGCAACTTCTCCCAACCATCCAGGAACAGTTTGGTGACGAACAATGCCTTTTCCAGCTTGATGGAGCACCTTGCCATAAGGCAAAAGACTACGGTTTGCAACTGCACATGAGGACAAAGACTTTTTGGAGAAATGTCCTCTGGTCTGATGAAACAAAAATAGAACTGTTTGGCCATAATGACCATCTTTATGTTTGGAGGAAAAAGGGGGAAGCTTGCAAGCCGAAGAACACCATCCCAGCCGTGAAGCACGGGGGTGGCAGTATCATGTGTGGGGGTGCTTTGCTGCAGGAGGGACTGGTGCACTTCACAAAATAGATGGCATCATGAGGCAGAAAAATTATGTGGATATATTGAAGCAACATCTCAAGACATCAGTCAGGAAGTTAAAGCTTAGTGGGTCTTCCAAATGGACAATGACCCCAAGCATACTTCCAAAGTTGTGGCAAAATGGCTTAAGGACAACAAAGTCAAGGTATTGGAGTGGCCATCACAAAGCCCTGACCTCAATCCTATAGAAAATTTGTGGGCAGAACTGAAAACGCATGTGCGAGCAAGTAGGCCTAAAAACTGACTCAGTTACACCAGCTCTGTCAGGAGAAATGGTGCCAAAATTCACCCAACTTATTGTGGGAAGCTTGTGGAAGGCTACCCGAAACGTTTGACCCAAGTTTAAATTGTTTAAGGCAATGCTACCAAATACTAATTGAATGTATGTAAACTTCTGACCCACTGGGAATGTGATTTAAGAAATAAAAGCTGAAATAAATCACTCTCTACTATTATTCTGACATTTCACATTCTTAAAATAAAGTGGTGATCCTAACTGACCTAAGACAGGGAATTTTTACTTGGATTAAATGTCAGGAATTGTGACAAACTGAGTTTAAATGTATTTGACTATGGTGTATGTAAACCTCCGACTTCAACTGTAAATGGCAATGATTTTCTCCGTGATAAGTTTGACACTCCCTATCCCTCATTCTTCTGCATCCTCGACTCCCATCCATTTCCCTCTCAGCTATCCACCGGTTATCCTCTATCCGTTTTCACACTATCCTCCCCACCCTCCTTCTCTTTCCCATCCCCCTCCCTCGGTCCCTCCTCCCTGGGTACTAACGGACCTGCGATGCTCATGAAACGATGGGAGAAGATGGAGAGCTGCACAGTGTTGAGTTCAATTCCCAAGAGGCAGTGGGGGTCGGAGCCCACGGCGATGCACACATCACCCCCTTCTGTCAGATGGGCCACACAGCTGGGCTCCACCAGGATGGTGCTGGGAGGAAACAACCCAATGACACCGTCTAAAACAGTACTTACAGAGGACATTACACTGGTCTATAGCAGTGGTTCTCAGTCCTGGTCCTGGGGACCCAAAGGGGTGACATTGTTTGGTTTTTGCCCTAGCACTACAAACCTGATTCAAATCATCAAAGCCTGATGAAGAGTTGATGATTTGAATCAGGTATGTAGTGCCCAGGGCAAAAACAAAAATGGTCACCCCTTTAGGTCCCCAGGACCAGGTTTGAGACCCACCGGTCTATAGAATGCCAGCATAATCTATCCCAACGGATGTAATTCAGTGGCTATTTTAGGCTTGAAAACTAATCTGAATTTAGTATTTACAATGTAATTATTTGTAAATACTCCAAGGTAGCCTTGTCCCTTCCTGACACTTAAGTGATACAGCATGACAAATATACACCTGTTCTTGTCTATGATGATGGCTGGACCGGGGATATTGTGGTCACATGGCAACTCCTCCCACAGGTAAACACTGGTATCCAGGTAACCGTCCTCAAAGTAACACTTGGTTATCTTAGGGATGGAAAAGAGCATATATTTGACATTGAGTTCATTGTGAGGATCCCAGGATGGAGCCATACATTAAATATACTGTAATACTACTTGTTACTCATATAAAAGGAGACTGTATTCACAGTAAACACAGGTGAAAAAAGTGACATTACTTTGAGATGTAGAGTAAGGAAACCGTGCTTGTGATGATTTATGACTCTCAAAATACTAATCTCTTTACCATAGTGGCTTTGAGAATTCCAGATCCCATCTTGGTGTTGGTCACAGATTTGATTCCGGACTTCCCAGAGCCCCTGACTCTGATGTCATCTACCATGATTGGCCGGTCTGGGATGGTGAAGCCAAACTCCTGCAGGTAGCTGGGAAGGAGAGAGAGGGAGAGAGGGAGGGAGGGAGGGGTACAGCGGGAACATGAGGGCTCCGTGCGATGGTTGTAGACGTAAGATCATTGGTTGTTATTATGAAGGAACATAAAGAAGTGAGGGGAAAGGTTCATGTGCTCACCGCTTAGTGAAGGCACTACGGAAGTCCCCTGACTTACAAGACCGAGAGTTGCCGGGGTAACCTGTGGCTGTCACCATGAGAGCACAGTCTGTTTTCTCGTAGCGCAGGTGGAGGAAAACCTCAGTGGTTATCTGAGAGCTGAGAGAGAAAGAGAGACAAGAAAGCATTGGTTCATTCTTAATTATAAACGGGTGGTTTGAGCCCTGAATGCTGATTGGCTGAAAGCTGTGGTATATCAGACCATATACCACCGTTATGACCCAAAATGACTTTTTACTGTTTTAATTATGTTGGTAACCAGTTTATAATAGCAATAAGGCATCTCAGGGGTTTGTGGTATATGGCCAATATACCACGGCTAAAGGCTGTATCAAGGCACTCTGCATAGCGTCGTGCATAAGACCGTGGTATACTGGCCATATACCACACCTCCTCGGGCAATATTTCTTAATTATAGAACCCAGACGAAGGAAAAGAGTGTGTGTGTGTGTGTGTGTGTGAGTGCTCATGTGTCTGACCTGCTGAAGCAGCGGTCTCTCAGGGTCTCTGTACAGCGCTGGGTCAGCTGCTCCACCCTGTGGTCCAGCTCAGAGAAGGAGCGAGGGTTGTACTGCAGAGAGCACGGCTCTTGGACCTCCTCCACCACGTCAGCCAGCGCCAGGCCGTAGGCCGACAACACACCACTGTACCTGGGAGGGCGAGAGACACAGAGGGTTATATGGAGAGATGTACTCTTTTATTTTTCAATAAACTTGTGTAACACCTAAAGAGGAGGAACATTGATTGAGTTTTATTTCATCTAGTGCTGAGCGATTAACCAATTCATTTCTTTTTTGTTATTAAACAACTAACTGACCGACGTCGTTTCAATTACTTGAATTCAATTTAGTTTGGGGTTTTTGTGAGCCCAACATGCCGCTTCTCTAGAGAGAAATCAAATCATTCACAAGATATTTTTTTAAATGTTTTATTGAAACCGAAGTCGAAAAGTGATGTTTTTTCTTCGAACCGACTTTAAAAAGCACTAATCTCTCAGCACTCGTTTTCATCTAAGGGTGAGAGAAGGGAAATGTACCTAACGCTAACTTATACACTACAATAAACAGCGTCTAGTGAAAGTCTACACACTCCTTGCAGTCTTCACATTTTGCTGCCTTATCTAAAAAGGGATTCAATTCCATGGTTTTTTTTCTAGAGAGATATACACAACCTACTCCACATTTACAAAGTGAAAGAAAGTTAGAGATAACAAAGAATAAAGAAACAAAGATGTCTTGATTGTGTAGGTCTTCACAGCCCAGAGCTAACACTAGGTGAAATAACCTTCGGCAGCCATTACAGCTGTGAATAACATTCACTCGCACCTGACTTTTCCCCTTACTAGCACTGACTGTAGTTAGCTACTTTATTGAAGAAAATGTACTTATTATGACTGAGGTTGTCCCACCTAGCTGAATGCCCTAAATGTAAGTCTCTCTGGATAAGAACGTCTGCTAAATGACTAAAATGTAAATGTAAAATGTACAGTAATGGATCAAACTGTGAGATGACATTGCGAAAGGAACGAACAACCTCCTAGGCACCCGTTTCCCCTGGCCAAACACAAGCCTAGCATTTTCATGCCAGCCTCTCTCGCTCACCCTCGCTTTCTCCTTCTCCATCTGTCCCTCCTTGGAATACACAACCACCTGTGTACTAAACTCACTCCCTACTCAGACATGTGTAGACAGGAAACAGGACTCCCTACTCAGACAGGTGTAGACAGGAAACAGGACTCCCTACTCAGACAGGTGTAGACAGGAAACAGGACTCCCTACTCAGACAGGTGTAGACAGGAAACAGGACTCACTTGTGAATGAAGACGGTCTTCATACCTAAAGCTTGTGCGATGGCACAAGCGTGTTGCCCGCCTGCTCCACCGAAACATGCCAACACATGCTGAGAGGTGTCATGTCCCTTAGCCTACACAGAGAGACAAAGAGGGCGAGCGACAGGGGGAGAGAGAGCGAGAGAGTCTTTGGAAAAGGCAGCAGAAACTTCTGTTCAACATGGAATGGTGGAATTATCAGCAACATCAGAGCACTGCTGTAGTCTAACAACAAACTCCGCCGCTGTAGTCTAACAACAAACTCCGCTGCTGTAGTCTAACAACAAACTCCGCTGCTCATTTTGAATGTGAAAATGGGACTAATTCAAGTATTTCAACTAATGTCTCTAGTGAAACACCAGACTACACAAAACAAACACATCAATATAATCCCTCCCATCAATACCTGTGTCAGTGCTCTGATTGGACGACACATGGCCTCGTTGGCCACTCTGATAAAACCCATAGCAACCTCCTCCATGCTCATCTCTGATTTGCCGCTCATGACCCTGCTGTTGTTTGAATGGGCGCTTCCGTTGGCGCTGCTCTGGGATTGGTTGGTGGAGAGGAAGTGGTTGATCTCGCGGGTGAGCTGTTGGAAGTGCTCCATGGTTTCCTCGCTGGACAGAGGCTCGTCCTCTCCCGGACCAAAGATCCTGGGGAAGAAGGAGGGGAGCAGGCGGCCCAGAGCCAGGTTGGCATCCGTCACCGTCAGAGGACCACCTATGAAGATCATATAGGAATACCTGGACATTACACCAGGCCTTTGACCACACTACAACTCACAGATTGATGTCTTCTGTGTAGTATTACCAAACCATAAGTGTTCAGAATATAGGCAATACTATAAATAGCACACTTCCACATCAGGAGTCATACCATACCAACAGTAGCAGGAGAAAACTAAATGGTTTTCTAGGTTACTACAGTACTTCACTTGAGCTGTATCCAGAGCTGTTACATAATCTCGCGTTTCTGTTGGAATTTGGGAGTTATTCCAACTTTTTAAGCCTTCCCCCTCGGCCACACCATCTTCCTAGAGATGGGGTAGGGAAAAGGGACAAGAGAGGGAAAAGCTTTGGCCGTACAGATGTTAAAATGTTTGTTACATTTTAATTTAACTGAGTGGACCGGATTAAGGATAGAAATCTGTACCAGGGAGAAAAAGGGTAACAGCTCTATTCAACAGAGAAAAGGAGTGGAAAGAAGAGGAGCATGTGTGTGAGAGAGAGAGGGACAGAGAGAGGGACGGGGTGGGGGGCAGTATTCCTACCCTTTCTGTAGCAGGAGGGTCCTGGATGGGCACCAGCCGACTCTGGCCCCACAACAAACATCCCTGACCTGGGAACAAAGAGGGGAGATAATGTCACATTTCCCTCCCTGTAGACTGACTGGACTAGATTGACTTCCACCACATACACAGTCATTCCCTGTGGAAGTTATACATTGCCATCCAATGTTTGTCAAATAGGTTCATAGGTAGTAACTGTGGGTTAATGGTTTAGCTATGGCAGAACAGTCTGAGCATAAATCACAAACACGAGAAAATAGATATTATACTTCCCAGACCTCCAAGCAACAGACTGTGTACAGTGAAGTCTATGTAAACATACAGTATGCTGAAAGTCCATATTCATACTGTGTGTGAACCTGTTGTCCTCACTGACCTGAAGAAGAGGCGGGAGCCACCGCCTGCTGCTACGGTGTTGATGTCTAGCTGTGGGGCCTGCAGGGTGACGCCGGCCGTGGTGGCCTCAAACACGTGCTCATAGTGACCCGCGTAGCGACTCACATCTGTAGACGTGCCTAAAACGGGGCCCAGAGTGGCCCAGAGTAGCTGTTAGGGGCATGAAGTGTAAAAGAGCTCAAGTTTCCCTAAATGATGGAACGCTAGGACTTCATCAGCCCAGTATTATCGAATAATGTGAGATTTAGTCATCAAGGGCTTCAAAGAAGCCTTTGTCTAACATCCATCAGTACAATTCCTGCTTCCTGCTATGATTCTTTCCTTTTAAACCCTTTAGTTCACACCCCTCTCTCTCTCTCTCTCTCAGTCAGCAAGCCCTTAAGGCGTCCGCATGCTTCCCAGCAGAAACAGTTTGGAAGAGATTGTGCATATATTATGACAACATTTTGTGATGTTTTCGTTCGTTTGGACTTCGGTAAGGGTTTTTTCGGCTGTTCAGGCACACAATTTTTTTCCGGGAGACAAGCTGAAGTCGGTAGTCAAAGTTTATTCGTCGGTGATAGGTCTACAGTAGGGATTCTTCAATAAAGTCTTTGTTGTCATTCAACTCATTTTCATGCAAACGTTTTCATTGAGAAATACTGCAACAAACATCTTATATGTAAAATGCGTATTTTACGGCAAAAACGTCAAAATTAATAACAGATTTCGGGAGTCATCTTCGATTAATTCTGATTCTTTGGAGGAATTGTATACGGCTACGGAGTCTCAAAATGGACAAACAGTAGTATTTGTGCTTCTTTCTCATTTTTCATGCGAAGGTCTTTTAAGGGATTATGCGAGTTTACTCGTTCAGTTCATCTAGACTTCAGCTAGCCGCCAACTGAACAGAAGCATGCTGACGCCTTTACCCTCTTCCCCTGTCCTCATGCTATATAGGCTGCATATGGCCCCTCCCCCCCTGTAGCTGTTTCCTTCTTCTCCATTGTGCCCCCCCTACATCCTGTGCTCCTCCTCACCCCCCATGTCGAACCCAATGACGGGCTTGTTCTCTATCTGGCTGTAGGAGGTGATGGCGTAGCCCACCACACCCCCCGCGGGCCCAGAGAGCACTGCCCGGGACCCACAGAACTGCTCCATGGGGGTGAGACCTCCATCAGACTGCATGAAGAGAACGCTCGTACCCTACAGTTGAGAGAGAGTCGGAGGGAGTACAGGAGGTTGAGAGAGAGGCGCGGAGGGAGTACAGGAGGTTGAGAGAGAGGCGCGGAGGGAGTACAGGAGGTAGAGAGAGAGAGAGGCGGAGGGAGTACAGGAGGTAGAGAGAGAGGCGCGGAGGGAGTACAGGAGGTTGAGAGAGAGGCGCGGAGGGAGTACAGGAGGTTGAGAGAGAGGCGCGGAGGGAGTACAGGAGGTTGAAAGAGAGGCGCGGAGGGAGTACAGGAGGTTGAGAGAGAGGCGGAGGGAGTACAGGAGGTAGAGAGAGAGGCGGAGGGAGTACAGGAGGTAGAGAGAGAGGCGGAGGGAGTACAGGAGGTAGAGAGAGAGAGGCAGAGGGAGTACAGGAGGTAGAGAGAGAGAGGCGGAGGGAGTACAGGAGGTAGAGAGAGAGAGGCGGAGGGAGTACAGGAGGTAGAGAGAGAGAGGCGGAGGGAGTACAGGAGGTAGAGAGAGAGAGGCGGAGGGAGTACAGGAGGTAGAGAGAGAGAGGCGGAGGGAGTACAGGAGGTAGAGAGAGAGAGGCGGAGGGAGTACAGGAGGTAGAGAGAGAGGCGGAGGGAGTACAGGAGGTAGAGAGAGAGAGGCGGAGGGAGTACAGGAGGTAGAGAGAGAGAGGCGGAGGGAGTACAGGAGGTAGAGAGAGAGAGGCGGAGGGAGTACAGGAGGTTGAGAGAGAGAGGCGGAGGGAGTACAGGAGGTTGAGAGAGAGAGGCGGAGGGAGTACAGGAGGTTGAGAGAGAGAGGCGGAGGGAGTACAGGAGGTTGAGAGAAGCGGAGGGAGTACAGGAGGTAGAGAGAGGCGGAGGGAGTACAGGAGGTAGAGAGAGAGGCGGGGGGAGTACAGGAGGTAGAGAGAGAGGCGGAGGGAGTACAGGAGGTTGAGAGAGAGGCGGAGGGAGTACAGAAGGTTGAGAGAGGCAGCCATTTCAAGGTGTGTAGCTATACAGAATGTGACCTATAAGAGTATGATCGCTCTGCACACTTATGAGTGCTCAGTAAATACAGCTACACAACATTATGTTAATAATATAAAACACATATTTATTTACAAAAACACGGACTAACCTCCAGTCCACCTCTGAAGCCAGAGGTGAAGCCTTTCAAGTACTGGCGGATTTTAGGTGTGAGGTAGGCATCGGCGCATACGGTGTACCCGCGTGGCACTGCCCTCACCATGGGCATGACCTCACTGGACAGGGACACCTGGGTGAAACCCAGCCTGCGCGCCAATGACCCAACAGCCTTCTCATGGGCAGACCACCTGACATACAGAGAGAGAGAGGAGTTCTCACATCAGATTCATTCCATTATGTTCCTGTCCAACATATAAACTCAGCAAATAAGAAACATCCCTTTTTCAGGACCCTGTCTTTCAAAGATCATTCGTAGATATCCAAATAACTTCACAGATCTCATTATAAAGGGTTAAAACACTGTTTCCCATGCTTGTTCAATGAACCATAAACAATTAATGAACATGCACCTGTGGAACAGCCTACAGACGGTAGGCAATTAAGGTCACAGTTATGAAAACTTAGGACACTAAAGAGGCCTTTCTACTGACTCTTCAAAACACCAAAAGAAAGATGCCCAGGGTCCCTGCTCATCTGTGTGAATGTGCCTTAGGCATGCTGCAAGGAGGCTTAAGGACTGCAGATGTGGCCAGGGAAATAAATTGCAATGTCCGTACTGTGAGACAGCGCTACAGGGAGACAGGACAGACAGCTGATCGTCCTCGCAGTGGCAGACCACGTGTAAAAACACCTGCACAGTATTGGTACATCCAAACATCACACCTGCGGGACAGGTACAGGATAGCAACAACAACTGCCCGAGTTACACCAGGAACGCACAATCCCTCCATCAGTGCTCAGACTGTCCGCAATAGGCTGAGAGAGGCTGGACTGAGGGCTAGTAGGCCTGTTGTAAGGCAGGTCCTCACCAGACATCACCGGCAACTACGTTGCCTATGGGCACAATCCCACCGTCGCTGGACCAGACAGGACTGGCAAAAAGTGCTCTTCACTGACGAGTCGAGATTTTGTCTCACCAGGGGTGATGGTCGGATTCGCGTTTATCGTCGAAGGAATGAGCGTTACACCGAGGCCTGTACTCTGGAACGGGATCGATTTGGAGGTGGAGGGTCCGTCATGGTCTGGGGCGGTGTGTCACAGCATCATCAGACTGAGCTTGTTGTCATTGCAGGCAATCTCAACGCTGTGCATTACAGGGAAGACATCCTCCTCCCTCATGTGGTACCCTTCCTGCATACTCATCCTGACATGACCCTCCAGCATGACAATGCCACCAGCCATACTGCTCGTTCTGTGCGTGACTTCCTGAAAGACAGGAATGTCAGTGTTCTGCCATGGCCAGCGAAGAGCCCGGATCTCAAACCCATTGAGCACGTCTGGGACCTGTTGGATCGTAGGGTGAGGGCTAGGGCCATTCCCAACAGAAATGTCCGGGAACTTGCAGGTGCCTTTGTGGAAGAGTGGAGTAACATCTCACAGCAAGAACGGGCAAATCTGGTGCAGTCCATGAGGAGGAGATGCACTGCAGTACTTAATGCAGCTGGTGGCCACACCAGATACTGACTGTTACTTTTGATTTTGACCCCACCTTTGTTCAGGGACACATTATTCCATTTCTGTTAGTCACATGTCTGTGGAACTTGTTCAGTTTATGTCTCAGTTGTTGAATCTTGTTATGTTCATACAAACATTTACACATGTTAAGTTTGCTGAAAATAAACGCAGTTGACAGTGAGAGGACATTTCTGTTTTTGCTGAGTTTAGTACTATTAGGCAAACTGCAAAGTTGACTCAGTAGTGTTTTCTTGAAAAGCCTTCCAGTGCTCTCCCTCCTGTTGAAAGGTTGTGTGTTCTGTGGTTATCAGACCTGGCATTAAGCCAGACAGTTCTGAAGGTGCCTTTACAACATACTTACATCTAGCGACTTTAAATTACTTTACAGTTTGAAACGGAGTAGAAAGAACCCTGTAAGTCAATAAACGAGAACTCCCAGAATGGATATAACAACGGAGAGAAACTCAACTTTTGAGATTGCAGGAGAAAAAGCGCAGTGAAGGAGAAGAAGCCCAGTCTTCCTCTACCCTTCTAAGACTGACTGTTCATGACCTTCCACATCTACCACAGTGATCCCACACCAAGAAAAACAGGTAATCTGACACCAGGCACTAGACACACACAACAACAATCTTTAAAGATAGTAAACTGGGAGTAAGTCTTGCTGTCTGGGTTGGCAGTATACTGACGTGTAGGAGTGTAGCAGCAGAACAGCCAGGCTGTGGATCCCCCGGGACAGGACTCCTCGCAGATCATCCTCCACACGCTGCATGTCCAGCTCACGCCACACCTCCAGGGAGTCCCCTGTACTGCCTGGAGGACAGAGACACAGGGCAGAGGTAAGGGACAGGTATATGTGTGTGTGTGGATGCAAATTATTAACCCAAGCAGTTACCACTCAAGCCTGTCATAAACTTGACAAAAAAGAGGTAATAGTCCTGTGGGGAATTTGCATCTGAAAACTGTATATGTTAAAAAAGCTCTCCTTGTCAGTCATTGCCTGTGCCTCAGTAGGAGCAGGAAATGTATCCATATAATTTCCATATCTTACAGGATATGGTCAAGAATACTGCACTCTGTTTAAATTTGTGCAATAATTACTTTATTGTAAAATGGGTAATGTAATAAATTAAATGGGAAAAGGCCCAATGCAGCTGTTTTTATCTCAATATCAAATCATTTCTGGGTAATAATTAAGGACCTTACTGTGACTGTTTTGAATTAAAATGGTCAAAAATAAACAAAAATAGCTTCTTAGCATAGAACAATTACTCAAGCAAGTATTTTACTAGGACTATCTGGGAGTGGTTTGAGTGGGGAGGGAAAACCTGAAAATTTGCTGTTATTGGCAGAGAGGTGATGTCACCAGGCAGGCCACAATTCCATCCCACCCAAACATTTCAGGCGGTCTTTTCAAACAGCTCTTACACTAAAAGGGCATTATCTTCCTTTTCACAGTATTATTCCAACCTCATAGTGTGGAAATATACATACAGTGCATTGGGAAAGTATTCAGACCCCTTGACTTTTTCCACATTTTGTTACAGTACAGCCTTATTCTAAAAAACAGTTAAATAATTTGTTTTTCTCCACACAATACCCCATAATGACAAAGGAAAATCAAGTTCACCATTTTTAGCTAATTTATTTAAAATGAAAACCAGAAAATATCACATTTACATACAGTACCAGTCAAAAGTTGACACCTGCTCATTCAAGGGTTTATCTTATTTTTATTATTTTCTACATGTGTTATTTCATAGTTTTCATGTCTTCGCTATTATTCTACAATGTAGAAAACAGTAAAAATAAATAAAAACACTTGAATGAGTAGGTGTGTCCAAACTTTTGACTGGTACTGTAAGTATTCAGACCCTTTTCAGTACTTTGTTGAAGCAACTTTGGCAGCGATTACAACCTTGAGTCTTCTTGGGTATCACGCTACAAGCTTGGCACACCTGAATTGGGGGAGTTTCTCCCATTCTTCTCTGCAGATCCTCTCAAGCTCTTCCAGGTTAGATGGGGAGTGTCGCTACACAGCTATTTTCAGGTCTCTCCAGAGATGTTCAATCGGGTTCAAGTCCGGGCTCTGGCTGGGCCTCTCAAGGACATTCAGAGACTTGTCCCGAAGCCACTCCTGCATTGTCTTGGCTGAGTGCTTAGGGTCATTGTTCTGTTGGAAGGTGAACCTTCTACCCAGTCTGAGGTCCTGAGCGCTCTGGAGCAGGTTTTCATCAAGGATCTCTGTGTACTTTGCTCCGTTCATTTTCCCCCTTGATCCTGACTAGTCTCCCAGTTCCTGCTGCTGAAAAACATCCCCACAGCATGATGCTGCAACCACGCTTCACTGTAGGGATGGTATTGACCAGGTGATGAGCATTCAGGCCAATGAGTTCAATCTTGGTTTCATTAGACCAAAGAATCTTGCTTCTCATGGTCTGAGAATCCCTTAGGTGCCTTTTGGCAAACTCCAAGCGGGCTGTCATGTGCCTTTTACTGAGGAGTGGCTTCCATCATATTATTTAATCAACTTTAGAATGAGGCTGTAACGTAACAAAATGTGGAAAAAGTCAAGGGATCTGAATACTTTCTGAATGCACTGTACAGTAGAGTCTGTGTAGCTGAAGGCCTGCAGGTTATTGAGTTAGTCCTGTGTAGTGCTGTTACCTGTAACAATACGCTTGGGTTCTTTCCTGGGTAGCTGGCAGCCATCTTGTCTAAGTACAACCCTCTCATCAACCTCAATGACCTCTTCATAGAGCACGTCTGGAACAGCCACCTCCTGTCACACACACACAGACCGTTAAGTTACTCTAACTTGCAAATAATCTACAAGACTCCCAACTTTATAATTTGAGTAAAACAACTCAGTATTGACTATCCATGATGGTAGTTGATATTGGGTAAGAGCTGGCTGTCCTAGCTGGCCTGGAACAGGAAAAGTTGGGAAATGGTATTAGTCATGAGTTACATATAAATCTTAGGACCTCCAACTAGAAATGATCAGAGGGCAGGGTCTGGTCCCCAAAGTGCAGCGGACAGCACAAAGCTGTTGAAATATCATTGGATATATGCTAGGTCAGTATGTCACCACAGTGACCTTTACGACAGTCAAAGTTCACTCGGACCAACAGTAGAACACAGGTCTGGGAACAAACTCCAAGACCAACCCCTATGCGTGTACAGTATATAGCCTACCCTCCCATTAACTGCCCATGCAACAGTTTTTCTGAGACAGCTGCATGTTCCGTGTCTGCACTGAGTGTTTATTTATGCACATGCATCTGTGTGTGTTTTTCATTCTATGCTGCCACACATCTTCCAGTAAGCACACGGTGTATTCATTCAGTCCCGGTTGTGTCCCTCCCAACCCCTTAGCACTCCCTCACAGGCCCACCTGTGCCTGGTAACAGAATGTAGATCATGTCTTTACTGTGAGCCCAGCAGGAGATGGGAGGGTGCAGCTATAGTTCCAACAGGTCTCACACAGACCTACTGAGGAGCAGTGATGCACTCCAGATGCACACTCCAGAGGTACACTCCAGAGGTACACTCCAGAGGTACACTCCAGATGCACACTCCAGATGTACACTCCAGAGGTACACTCCAGAGGTACACTCCAGAGGTACACTCCAGATGCACACTCCAGAGGTACACTCCAGAGGTACACTCCAGAGGTACACTCCAGAGGTACACTCCAGAGGTACACTCCAGAGGTACACTCCAGAGGTACACTCCAGATGCACACTCCAGATGCACACTCCAGATGCACACTCCAGATGTACACTCCAGATGTACACTCCCATTACAACACAACACACAGTAGAACAATGTCAACGTATTATTTGAAGAAACAGAGACATTTGTGAGCTCTGCCTCTCAAACCCTTGATGCAATAAACTGGGGACTTTATCTGAAGCAGTATTAGATCCTAATTTAAAGTATCACTTACTAACTTTGCAGGCTTAGTATAAACTTGTCGTGAAAGAGTCTACCTAAACATTACTGAATCATTTGAAACGCTTCAATGATAAGAGTGCATTATTCCATTACCAAGCAACATAGTGGAAAAGTGCCGACTGCCACTTGCGTATAGTATATTCAGCGCTCAGTTAACCGTACCATTAGCACGGCCGGTATGGTATTGTTCAAGTGAGCATTAATTCATTCATCAATACATTAGTGTCAGTCTCCGACAAGGCAGGACGTGACTCCCCACCTCACCACCCCAAACAAAGGGCCCTCACAGAGAAAACTCTATTGTGCTGTAGCATCAACCCAGTCTCCATTCCATAGAGAAGCACTAACCAAATCGAAGAGCTTTGGCCGGGCCTGGGTGCCAATATGCAGCAGATCCTTGAACCCCTTTGTGACCAGGAGGGCAATCCGCTCTCCTTGCCTCTCCAGCAGGGCATTGGTCGCCACTGTGGTGCCCATCCTGATCCAGCCAATCAGGGATGTCTCCACAGGCTGTTCCCTGGGAAAGGCCTGCCCAGTCTCCTGTGAACATAGCAGGATGTAGCAGGGGGGGTTAGAGAGGATCACACATTAAGCACTGGTTAACCTCTGGGTCTGCTGACGTCATGTCTGATCTCAGCTTGTCACAAGCTTTAACTAAAACTACTCTTCCTGCTCTCTTCATTTCTCCATAAACTACCTCTCATCTGTCTATTCCTTAGTCATTTAATTCCTCTCCCCGTCTCTCCAGAGTTCCATCTCACCTCCTCCAGAACCCTGCGGATCCCCTCAGTTGGAGCGTCTTTGTAGTTCTGGGGGTCGTGGGACAGCAGTTTCAGGACCCTCTCCCGGCCGTCAGGTAATCGGGCAAAGACGTCGGTGAAAGTGCCACCGCGGTCGATGGCAAAGTCAAACTTCCCTTCAGTCTCTGTCATCCTGAAGAAATGAAGGACGGACAGAGAACTGCTGCTCCTGAAATCCTGGACAAAACTACTCACTCAAGATGCAGTAATCTGGTTTCTGGAGAGATAGAGATATTTACAGTACCAGTCAAAAGTTTGGACACACCTACACATTAAAGTTTTTTTTTCTATTTTCTACATTGTAGAATAATAGTGAAGACATCAAAACTATGAAATAACACATGTGGAATCATGTAGTTAAAAAAAAGAAAAAAAGTGTTAAATCAAAATCTATTTTATATGTTAGATTCTTCAAAGTAGCCACTCTTTGCCTTGATGACAGCTTTTCACACTCTTGGTATTCTCTCAACCAGCTTCATGAGGTAGTCACCTGGAATTAATTTCAATTAACAAGTGTGCCTTGTTAAAAAGTTAATTTGTGGAATTTATTTCCTTCTTAATGCGTTTGAGCCAATCAGTTGTGTCGTGACAAGGTAGGGGTGGTATACAGAAGATAGCCCTATTTGGTAAAAGAGCAAGTCCATATCATGGCAAGAACAGCACAAATAAGCAACGAGAAATTACAGTTCATCATTACTTTAAGACATGAAGGTCAGTCAATGCAGAACATTTCAAGAACTTTGAAAGTTTCATCAAGTGCAGTCGCAAAAACCATCAAGTGCTATGATGAAACTGGCTCTCATGAGGACCGCCACAGGAAAGGACATTAGACCGGTGGGAATCTGTCCTTTGATCTGATGAGTCCAAATTTTTTATTTTTGGTTCCAACCGCCGTGTCTTTGTGAGATGCAGAGTAGGTGAACGGATGATTTCTGCATGTGTGGTTTCCACTGTGAAGCATGGAGGAGGAGGTGTGATGGTGCTTTGCTGGTGACACTGTCAGGGATTTATTTAGAAATCATGGCACACTTAACCAGAATGGCTACCACAGCATTCTGCAGTGATACTCCATCCCATCTGGTTTGCGCTTTGTTTTCGACAGGACAATCACCCAAAACACTCCTCCAGGCTGTGTAAGGGCTATTTGACCAAGACGGAGAGTGATGGAGTGCTGCATCAGATGACCTGACCTCCACAATCACCCGACCTCAACCCAATTGAGATGGTTTGGGATGAGTGGGACCACAGAGTGAAGGAAAAGCAGCCAACAAGTGCTCAGCATGTGGTTACTCCTTCAAGACAGTTGGAAAAGCATTCCAAGTGAAGCTGGTTGAGAGAATGCCAAGAGTGTGCAAAGCTGTTATCAAGGCAAAGGGTGGCTACTTTGAAGAATCTAAAATATATTTGTTTAACACTTTTTTGGTTACTACATGATTCCACGTGTGTTATTTCATGGTTTTGATGTCTTCAGTGGTTCCACTACTGCATGTGCCACGGCAAACACATACCATATGCTACCAGAAGATTTGAAGACATAAGGGCACTCAATAGTGGTTTTGCACTATATTATATATGCATTACTATATTATAGCCCCCTATGTAAACACATAGTAGACTAGACTACGCCGAGGAAGCGCTAACTAGAGAACAGTCTGGTGAGGACGGATGCAGTTTGTATCGCAGGAATGCAGTCTTTATCAATCGGCAATATTGTGCACTATTCTATTCATACAGCAAACTGTCATGAGCAATACATTCGACTAAATCAATGCAGCAATTATTATATTATTATCCTAATTGCTTTGGTCATAAATAACGGATGTAGGTCGTTCATAAGTCACTGATCCACGAGCGACCACTTTGTACTGCCGGTGTAGTGGTAGGTTGGCATGGTTTTAATAAATTTTTCTCGGTCAGTTTTCAAAAGTTGAGTGGATAATTTTCCGATCTTTAGGCTACTTACGAGTCTTCTTGCTCTGGGTTTATCACTGATGATCCGATGTGTCGCAAATCCTTGCCAGTCGTCTATCGTCCTTTGCTGTTCTCCTTCCTCACTCTCACTCTTATCTCAATGCTGGAGATCTCTGCTCTGGTTGCCAAAGTCAGTTCGGTTTCTAATTTACTAAAGACTACACTCCACCCCCTTGCCTTCGGGCTCTTCTTCTTCGACATGGCGGTCTGCAAACAAACGTTTAGGCTATGTGCATGACGCCACCTACTGTGCTGGAATGTACGATCAATTAGGATCTTCCCAATTCTGTACTACCATTCAAATAAAATGTACCCCCCTACCCCATTAAACTTGACCTATTTCATGCTGAAAGATTCCACCCTTCAGATTGTTCAGCATGTCTACAACCATATCTACTGTAACACATGTTACCCCCAGTCTCCACAATAACCTTCAACCTGTTATTTCTGTGCTTTCCACGACCCGAGTCATATTCATAGCCTTACCAATAAAACCTATGAAGTCAACTTTATTCATTATCAAAGTGTCATTTGACACCGCACGTTCATGGGCGCAAGATTTCTGAACAGGCCTCGAAACCATGCCAGGACCAGCAAAAACATCAGCCCCGACATTAGCTTCACTTAGTTGAGGAGCAGCCGTGGAAGCTCCATCATGCCACACTGTATTCCACCAATCTGCCTTACAGCCTATGCATACGATACATCGTGATTCATGTTATATCTCTGAACCTCTCTAGCCCCTCTCTGCACCTGGCATCCACCAAATGCTGCACTATGTTCCCCCACACAATTACAACACTTAACCTTGACATTGCTCCCACATTCACCGTAATCATGTTCCCCTCCACACTTGGAACTATCAAAATAAAGAAAGTCGCACACTCCATGTGTAATCTCCCAGCAATTTAATGGCTATTTACCAATGTTTCGCATCACTGTGCTGCACCCTGAGGAAGGCACAGCGATGCCGAAATGTTGGTAAATACCCATTACATTACTGGGAGATTACACATGGAGTGTGCAATTTTCTTTATTTTGATAGTTTCTAGTTTATTCACCGCTAGTTAGCACCTCCACACAAACTATTATTCTGGGTGTGCGCCAGCTCATGTTTTTATTTTTATATTTTTTATCTACGTTTTTTTAACCCCTCCACACTTGGCACATATTTTTCTTTCTTTACATTGAACATGTCCCATTCTTTGGGATTTAAAACACCTCAATGGGGATGGGACAAAGTCTCTGACATTGAAAGTACTTTTCCAGGCAAAACCTTCTCAAACCTCAGCAGCATGGATAAGCTTTCACTTTCTTAACCGTTTCCTACTAATCAACCTTTTGGCCTCAATCACTCTTCCTCCCATCACATTTTCTTTAATATTATCTGTGGACATAGATATCGGGACCACAGTGATGACTCCTCTCAACCTAGCATAATCACCAGGGACATGGTTTTTAATCTTCTTCCAATTAAGCTTTTCCATTTGCAGAATCTTCTCTTGCGGAGTGCTTTCAGGCTCTGGAGATGTTCACAAGCTGCAGGCAGGGTAGCCATCTCCGTGTGTTCTCGAGCTGCAGGCAAAGTTGCCAAGTCCGTTATTTTCCCCATGGCTTTCTCAGAAATTGGGCACCTTTGAAAATGATGTTGTGGGTGAAAATGTATTGGTTGCCGGTTTTTGGGCTACTTCTAAATTTCACCGTGGCCGCCATGGCATTTCTCAACAACAACGAAAAAGATTTCACTGTGATCTGCTGTTGCTGACTATCTGGCAGTGAGCAGGCTGTTACTGAGTGAGCGGTGTGGAGGCCCGGAGGAGTGTGTGTGTGTGTGTGTTGAGAGAGCGCTGCACATAGCTTGTAGGTGCTACAGCAGGCAACTGAGTCAGAGCATCACGCTCGCATGTCGTGACAACTGTTTTACCAGTTGTAGGTAGGCCATTTAGATAGAAATAGGTTGCTAGATAATGACAAACTTTTTTTCCATAAAACATAGTAACGCGCTAGAACTGATATAGCAGCGACAAAGCACTGTAAAATGACTTTAGGGCACTAGATCGCATTTGATACATTCGCTCAGAGGAAGTTTAAAGTAAACTGCATTCTAATGTCGACGTTTATGGAAAAATGTATGAAGCAAAGGGTTTTATGCATGCTTAGTTCTTGGCTCTCGAGCGCTGCGCAAGTTCAAATTTGAAATGGAAGTTATGGAACCCCCTTTGCATGCTTCTCTTATGGGGAAAAAGCCCACAATGAAACTGACATTAAATGTGGAGAATGATACATTTGCAACTTTTGTCAATTCATTTATATGCCATTGTAGGCAACTAGTAGCATACCATTTGATACAATACATATGTTGAAATTACAATCTCTGGAGTTTTGTGCCACTCCACTACCTGGAGCTGGATTGAATAACTTGCCTATAACTTCAGTTTATTGTTGTTTTAGCCTGGTGTTATTATGCAATTATTAATGCCCATGTTTAGTCAATTAAATTGGAAGTTATCAATTGCGATCATGGTCACAGCTCTCACAAATGTATCAGTCATTGTGGACTTTTCCCTGAAATTAGATGTTGGTCTATCAGAGGCTACTGTGGGCTACCTGCATGTAGCTCAGCAAACAATGGCAACATTACATTGCAATTATACACCAGATTTTAGTCAGTAGCCTATGCCTATTGAAATAACAAGTCAATCTTGCAAATAGGCCATTTATAACAGTTTGTAGTCTTAACATCTGGCACATAATAATGGCACAGTTGCCAGAAAATAGCCTAACATGAGTTTTTTGAATTTCGGCCAAGTGTTTGTTGCACAGAGATTTCGAGATCCTCTGTCCAACTCTCATCACTCAAACTCTCCTGTCAGATTTATCTGTAGTTGTGCGCATGCAGATTTATTTAAGCAACAAGGAGGTGTGGTATATGGCAATATACCACGGCCAAGGGCTGTTCTTATGCACGACGCAATGCAGAGTGCATGGACACAACCCTCAACCATGGTATATTGGCCATATATAACAAACCCTGAGGTGCCTTATTGCTATTATAAACTAGTTACTAACATAATTACAGCAGTAAAAATAAACATTTTGTCATACCAGTGGTATACGGTCTGATATACCACAGCTTTCAGCCAATCAGAATTCAGGGCTCAAACCACCCAGTTTATAATTAAGCAATAAGGCACCTTGGGGATTTGTTGTATATGGCCAATATACCACGGCTAAGGACTGTTCATACAATATACCACAACTAAGGACTATGTCCTAAGAACAGCCCTTAGCCATAGTATATTGGTCCTATAGCGTACCACACCTCCTCGGGCCTTATTGCTTAATCATAGCAGTCAAACAAGTTAAATCGACATTGATGGAAAATGATCTGGCGAGTTTAAAAGGCAATTTATATTTTCTCTTGGGACATATTCTTAAACTTTTGATGGAAAACCACATTTTGCTTCTTAGCCTACGCCATTACAAATTATGTCGATATTCCTTCTTTATTCACTCGATAACGTTATGGGAAAAGGGTTTATTGGATAAATGTGGCAACTCCTCTCTTGCTGCCCCAAAACATGTTGGGCTAGATTCCAGACCTTGTGGATGGTTTTGAGAGGTCATTAGGCTAGAAATTTGGCAAGCCTGGCTGCAGGACACCAAACTAGCAGATCTGACCCACTTATGTTTCGAACACACCGACAGCGTTATTGCATTTTGGTACACCAGAATAACATTAATTTCCAATGAAACGCTGCGTTTGCCTTGCAGCATTGAGTTGTAGGGGAAGTTGCTGTGCGTTAGGTGTGGTGCTGTCACGGTTGTCTTCGTCCTCTGACGATATAACGAAATCGTCATCGGAAAATGTGGACCAATACGCAGCAGGTTCGTGAATGCTCATCTTGATTTTTATTCACTACAAAAATGAACATACAAAAATAACAAAATACGAAAACGAACAACTAACAGTCTGTCAAAGCATAGTGCTTTACACAGAACAATCACCCACAAATCACAAACACAAACACACCCTGATATATGAGACTCTCAATCAAAGGCAGATAGACAACACCTGCCTTCAACTGAGAGTCCCAATCCCAATTAACCAACATAGAAACACACTCACCAGACTAGACATAGAAATACATAAACAGACTATAAACCAAAACCCCGGAAATACTAAATCAAACACCCTTAATCAAACACACCACCCTGAACCACATAAAACAAATACCCTCTGTCACGCCCTGACCAAACTACAAAACAATTATCCTTATATACTGGCCAGGACGTGACAGGTGCAAAGCATAAATTGGATTTATCGGACATATGCGTCAAACTGTATGCGTAAACGACTTGACAGAAATGGTAGCAGAAGGTGAATGTTGAACTTTTCTTGCACACATATCCAGACGATTCTGCTTATTATTTTGCATAATGTAGAATGATGCTTGGAAGCCTCAATCCCATCAGAGTCTAACGCTTCGAACACACTGACGGCGTTATTGCGCAAAATAGTACGCAGCATCATTTGGATATGTATGCAACAAAATGTCAATATTCACCTTCTGTTACAATTTCTGTCAAGCCATCTAAGCATAGTTTGACGCATACCTTCGATAAATCCAAAGTATGCACATTGCAGCACACCAAACGCACTGCAACTGCCTCTGCAATACAATGCTGCAAGGCAAACGCAGCTTTTCATTGGAAATTAATGTAATTCTGGTGTCCCAAAACGCAATGATGCTGTCCTGTTCCTTAGTCTTCGAACCCATCCACTGCATCATTGCATCAATGCTGCATAACATTTTGTGCAGATATACTGATGCAGGTATCTTTTGCAGACGGTCGCATGCGGTTGGACACATGGAGTAGAGAATCATGTTCGCAGTATGCTCAAAACCATATATTTTTTACACAACAGCTGACAGCTACAGGGACATAAACACAAACAAATTCTGCTTGGAGATAAGTGTCCACGATAGTAGGATTATCAGGTCAGTTTAGCAGTGAGCTTGTGCTAGATGTGGCTAGTTAGCTAGCTTGCTAACCTAGCCAATGAGGTGTGTGTGAAAGAAATAGTAATATAAATTATGCTAGTTACTACCCCTGATAACTTGCCCAAATAATCATGTTTTAAAGAGTGTGAATGTCAGATAAATAGTAATAGAAATGGTAGATAGTACTGTACTCCTGATAATTTGGTCAGATAAGCACATGTGTGTACAGTAGGTAACATGTCCATGATAGCTTTCTAAAAACTATAGCTATGCTAGGTAATGGTTTGGCTTATCATGTTCATGTCTATGTAGAAGAAGACTGTAGGAGGAAGTGGAGAGGACTCAGGGACAGGTATCAGAGAGAGAGAAGGGCAAAGAAAGAGAAGAAGAGGTCTGGGTCAGCAGCTTCAGGCCAGCAGCCTTGGAGCTTCTGCCACATTCTTTCTTTTCTGGATCCATTTATTGTGCCTAGGGCAACGAGTGGCAATTTTACAGCCAGGCCCTTTACGTCATCCACCGGTGCATCAAGACCCTCTATGTCATTTACAAGTGAGACCCACGCCTCCACCGGTGCAGCGAAACCCTCTATGTCATTTACAAGTGAGACCCACGCCTCCACCGGTGCAGCGAAACCCTCTACAACGTCTTCATCATCCACAAGTATGATCACCACCGGGGCAGCGAGACCCTCTACGTCATTTACAAGTGAGACCCACGCCTCCACCGGTGCAGCGAAACCCTCTACAACGTCTTCATCATCCACAAGTATGATCACCACCGGGGCAGCGAGACCCTCTACGTCATTTACAAGTGAGACCCACGCCTCCACCGGTGCAGCAAAACCCTCTACAACGTCTTCATCATCCACAAGTATGACCACCACCGGGGCAGCGAGACCCTCTACGTCATTTACAAGTGAGACCCACGCCTCTACCGGTGCAGCGAGACCCTCTACAACGTCTTCATCATCCACAAGTATGACCACCACCGGTGCAGCGAGACCCTCTACATCACCCACAAGTATGACCACCACCGGTGCAGCCATGGAATATGATGAAATGGAGGAAGCACCTCTGGATCTACAGTGGGGGAAAAAAGTATTTGATCCCCTGCTGATTTTGTATGTTTGCATTTTAATGAGGGAAATCAAATCAAATCAAATCAAATGTATTTATATAGCCCTTCGTACATCAGCTGATATCTCAAAGTGCTGTACAGAAACCCAGCCTAAAACCCCAAACAGCAAGCAATGCATGTGAAAGAAGCACGGTGGCTAGGAAAAACTCCCTAGGAAAAACTCCCTAGAAAGGCCAAAAACCTAGGAAGAAACCTAGAGAGGAACCAGGCTATGAGGGGTGGCCAGTCCTCTTCTGGCTGTGCCGGGTGGATATTATAACAGAACATGGTCAAGATGTTAAAATGTTCATAAATGACCAGCATGGTCAAATAATAATAATCATAGTAGTTGTCGAGGGTGCAACAAGCACGTCCGGTGAACAGGTCAGGGTTCCATAGCCGCAGGCAGAACAGTTGAAACTGGAGCAGCAGCACGGCCAGGTGGACTGGGGACAGCAAGTAGTCATCATGCCAGGTAGTCCTGAGGCATGGTCCTAGGGCTCAGGTCCTCCGAGAGAAAGAAAGAAAGAAAGAGAGAAAGAAAGAGAGAATTAGAGAGAGCATATTTAAATTCACACAGGACACCGGATAAGACAAGAGAAATACTCCAGATGTAACAGACTGACCCTAGCCCCCGACACATAAACTACTGCAGCATAAATACTGGAGGCTGAGACAGGAGGGATCAGAAGACACTGTGGCCCCATCCAAATAAGTATTTGACCCCTCTCAATCAGAAAGATGTCTGGCTCCCAGGTGTCTTTTATACAGGTAACGAGCTGAGATTAGGAGCACACTCTTAAAGGGAGTGCTCCTAACCGCAGCTTGTTACGTGTAAAAAAGACACATGTTGTCACGTCCTGACCAGCAGAGGGAGCAATTGGATTAGTTTTGGTCAGGATGTGGCAGGGGTTTTTGTGTTGTGTTGTGTTGTGTTGGTGATTGGACTCCCAATTGAAGGCAGGTGTGTTGAGTTGCCTTTGATTGGGAGTCCTATATAGTAGTGTGTGTTTTTCTTTGGGGTTGTGGGTAGTTGTTTTTGCACTGCGTTTTGTGTGCCTGCAAAACTGTTGCTGTCGTGTTTATTGTTGGTTTTCCTGTGGATGCTTTACTTGAGTTTATTAAAAAACTATGAGTATCCACATTCCCGCTGCGCCTTGGTCCATTCCTAACGACAAGCCTTACAGAACTACCCACCACCAAAGGACCAAGCAGCGGAGGAGGAAGGAGCCACAGGGGAACAGCGTGATGGACTGGACATGGGAACAAATCCTGGACGGAGAGGGACCATGGACTCAGGCTGGGGATTTTCGCCTCCCGCAGTGGGAGATTGAAGCGGCGAGAGCGGAGAGGCGCTATTACGAGGAGAGAGAGCGCAACAAGCCGGAGAGGCACCCCCAATACATTTTTTTGGGGGGGCACACGGGTAGTTTGGCCAGGCCAAGGAAGAGCCGTAAGCCAGCTACCCGTGATTACAGGGAGGTGCGTATGAGGTGGAGGGCACCATGTTTCGCTGAGGTGCGCACTATCTTGCCTATACGCACGCACAGGCCAGTCCGCCCTGTACCAACGCCCCGCATGTGCCAGGGCAAGGTGAGCATCGAGCCGGAAGGGGTGATGCCAACCCTGCGCTCAAGACCGCCAGTGCGCCTCTACGGTCCGGTGTTTCCCGCTATACGCAGTAGCATGGAGGTGCGTGTCTCCAGGCTGGCACGTCCAGTACCAGCCCCACGCATCAGGCGTCTAGTGCATCAGCCCAGCCTCGCCAGTCAGGAGTCGCCAGAGCTGCCCGCCAGTCAAGAGTCGCCAGAGCTGCCCGCCAGTCAAGAGTCGCCAGAGCTGCTCACCAGTCAAGAGTCGCCAGAGCTGCCCGCCAGTCAAGAGTCGCCAGAGCTGCACGCCAGTCAAGAGTCGCCAGAGCTGCCCGCCAGTCAAGAGTCGCCAGAGCTGCCCGCCAGTCAAGAGTCGCCAGAGCTGCCCGCCAGTCAAGAGTCGCCAGAGCTGCCCGCCAGTCAAGAGTCGCCAGAGCTGCCCGCCAGTCAAGAGTCGCCAGAGCTGCCCGCCAGTCAAGAGTCACCAGAGCGGCCCGACTGCCCGGAGCTGCCAGAGCGGCCCGACTGCCCGGAGCTGCCAGAGTGGCCCGACTGCCCGGAGCTGCCAGAGTGGCCCGACTGCCCGGAGCTGCCAGAGTGGCTCGACTGCCCGGAGCTGCCAGAGTGGCCCGCCTGCCTGGATCTGCCAGGGTGTCCCGCCTGTCCTCCGGCCCAGCCCGAGTGTCCCGCCTGTCCTCCAGCCCAGCCGGAGTGGCCCGCCTGTCCTCCGGCCCAGCCCGAGTGGCCCGCCTGTCCTCCGGCCCAGCCCGAGTGGCCCGCCTGCCCGGATCTGCCAGAGTGGCCCGCCTGCCCGGATCTGCCAGGGTGCCCCGCCTGTCCTTCGGCCCAGCCCGAGTGGCCCGCCTGTCCTCCGGCCCAGCCCGAGTGGCCCGCCTGTCCTCCGGCCCAGCCCGAGTGGCCCGCCTGTCCTCCGGCCCAGCCCGAGTGGCCCGCCTGTCCTCCGGCCCAGCCCGAGTGGCCCGCCTGTCCTCCGGTCCAGCCAGAGGGGTCCGTCTGCCCGGCGCAGCTATCGGGGGCCACCGAAGTGGGCGACGCCGAAGGTGGAGCAAGGTCCACGTCCCGCACCTGAGCCACCTCCAGGATAGGTGGGTTGGGGAGGGAGGGTGTAGCACAGTGCCGTCGTTGACGGCAGCCACCCTCATTGTTTAGGGGTTATTGTTTATTGGTTTTGTTGGGGTATTGGGGATTTTTTTGTGTTTTCTTTTTTAAGGTGCATTCCGGGGTCTGCACCTTGAGGGGGGGGGGGGGGGGGGGGGGGGGGTACTGTCACATCCTGACCAGCAGAGGGAGCAATTGGATTAGTTTTGGTAAGGATGTGGCAGGGATTTTTGTGTTAAGTGTTGTGTTGGTGATTGGACTCCCAATTGAAGGCAGGTGTGTTGAGTTGCCTTTGATTGGGAGTCCTATATAGTAGTGTGTGTTTTTCTTTGGGGTTGTGGGTAGTTGTTTTTGCACTGCGTTTTGTGTGCCTGCAAAACTGTTGCTGTCGTGTTTATTGTTGGTTTTCCTGTGGATGCTTTACTTAAGTTTATTAAAAAACTATGAGTATCCACATTCCCGCTGCGCCTTGGTCCATTCCTAACGACAAGCCTTACACATGTCCACAGAAGCAATCAATCAATCAATCAGATTCCAAACTCTCCACCATGGCCAAGACCAAAGAGCTCTCCAAGGATGTCAGGGACAAGATTGTAGACCTACACAAGGCTGGAATGGGGTACGAGACCATCGCCAAGCAGCTTGGTGAGAAGGTGACAACAGTTGGTGCAATTATTCGCAAATGGAAGAAACACAAAAGAACTGTCAATATCCCTCGGCCTGGGACTCCATGCAAGATCTCACCTCGTGGGGTTGCAATGATCATGAGAGCGGTGAGGAATCAGCCTAGAACTACACGGGAGGATCTTGTCAATGATCTCAAGGCAGCTGGGACCATTGTCACCAAGAAAACAATTGGTAACACACTACGCCGTGAAGGACTGAAATCCTGCAGCGCCCGCAAGGTCCCCCTGCTCAAGAAAGCACATATACATGCTTGTCTGAAGTTTGCAAATGAACATCTGAATGATTCAGAGGACAACTGGGGAAAGTGTTGTGGTCAGATGAGACCAAAATGGAGCTCTTTGGCATCAACTCAACTCGCCGTGTTTGGAGGAGGAGGAATGCTGCCTATGACCCCAAGAACACCATCTCTACCGTCAAACATGGAGGTGGAAACATTATGCTTTGGGGGTGTTTTTCTGCTAAGGGGACAGGACAACTTCACCGCATCATTTGACGGGGCCATGTACTGTCAAA
The DNA here is from genome assembly GCF_901001165.1 of Salmo trutta. NCBI lineage: Eukaryota > Metazoa > Chordata > Actinopteri > Salmoniformes > Salmonidae > Salmo > Salmo trutta. The sequence goes on along the minus strand of NC_042958.1, from coordinate 12,746,316 downwards.
TCTTGGGTGAGAACCTCCTTCCCTCAGCCAGGGCATTGAAAATGGGTCGTGGATGGGTATTCCAGCATGACAATGACCCAAAACACACGGCCAAGGCAACAAAAGAGTAGCTCAAGAAGAAGCACATTAAGGTCCTGGAGTGGCCTAGCCAGTCTCCAGACCTTAATCCCATAGAAAATCTGTGGAGGGAGCTGAAGGTTCGAGTTGCCAAACGTCAGCCTCGAAACCTTAATGACTTGGGAAAGATCTGCAAAGAGGAGTGGGACAAAATCCCTCCTGAGATGTGTGCAAACCTGGTGGCCAACTACAAGAAACGTCTGACCTCTGTGATTGCCAACAAGGGTTTTGCCACCAAGTACTAAGTCATGTTTTGCAGAGGGGTCAAATACTTATTTCCCTCATTAAAATGCAAATAATTTTATAACATTTTTGACATGCGTTTTTCTGGATTTTTTTGTTGTTATTCTGTCTCTCACTGTTCAAATAAACCTACCATTAAAATTATAGACTGATCATTTCTTTGTCAGTGGGCAAAGGTACAAAATCAGCAGGGGATCAAATACTTTTTTCCCTCACTGTATATATATATATATATATATATATATATATGTGTGCAGACGCATTACTGGGGAGAGTCAGGTAGAAGCAATTGTGTTTCATTATGCTCTCCTGTGTACACGCAAATTATGTTGTATTTATCATGCATGAGGGTTTAAGTTAACCCCCGACGCCTCCAACGGACTAACATTTTTTACCCTTTTCTCCTCCATGTGAAAGACTTTGTCTTTTCCCAGCTGTACCTTCTGTAGTTCCTTCTCATAAAAGGAACCCTCTATAAGCTCCCCGTCATAATCTTTTAACTTGTAGACAGGGGGTATACGCGGTAGACATTCGGTAACGGTGAACAACTCATCGTTGTAACCTTGCTCATATTTTTTAGCGAAAACACCCCTCAACTTGGATATACGTACCAAGTCTCCCACTATGAATTTAAAATCAATTGTTTTCTTACGGCAAAGGGTGAACAAACCATACAGATTTTTAGACTTGAAAAGAGTTTTCAGATGAGACCTTGGAGGGCTTCATCCGTATACTCTTATGGTAGCTGTAGGTGTAACCCTTTACTAAATCTTGAATTATATCGATATATCTATGTGTGTTGTGAACTGTAAAATATTTCCACATCCTGTCCTTCAGAGTTCTGTTAAAGTGTTCAACAACTGAAGCTTTTAAATCCGATCCTGTAGCAAAATGTACGATATTGTGCTTCTTCATGAGTTTCTGAAAAGTATTATTAAAAAAATATTTTCCGCCGTCAGTCTGCACTTTCTTGGGGGCTCCTCCTTCCTTCAAGATAGAGTCAAAGGCCCGGGTCACCTCTGCCCCACTCTTATTTTTTAAGACCCTTACAAATGCTATTTTAGAGAAAATATCTATACCGTTAGCATGTAGCGATTTCCATAATTTTTATCTGCAAGGGCCTGCATGTCACATAGATCCGCCTGAAACTGGGACAAGGGATGAGTAGAAAAAACTATTTAGTGGAAATTGTTTTCGCACAGGTTTATGCAGAGTATAAGCATCCTGCTCTGCCAACCATTCATTCACTTGAGCAGCGCCTAACCGGCTACCTGTTTCTTCGGCTATAGCTCTCTGTAAACGCTCCTTACCCCCATAAGACCCTGGGTTAGAGGGGGTATAATAAATGTTTTTCAACATCTGCTCCGCCATCCTTCTTGCCTCTCTGATGTACAATAACGTTAATGAGCCCCTGTCAAATAACGACATTTCATTTTCATTTGGAATTTTTATTTTTGCAAACAACAAGTATTACGTATACAGACAATTCAGGATTCGTAGCAGGATACTAGTCCCCGTTTTCTCAATGATCCAAGCATGCAACACCCTGTATTTGGTTTAGATTTACAGGCTTGTGTCGCTGAATTTTTAAAACACACACATCCGTTATATAAGTATATAAAACAACAAATATGATACATGTTACAATTAAACGGTGTTTCAAACAAATAAAGTAAAATCTTAGACAAGGTTGTATCTAGTTCTTCAGAATCATCCACAAGACGGGATACCAGTTGTGTCCATTGTAGACTCTTGCCTGTATGTCGTACATGATTCATGATTTGTTCAATTTTTAGCACACGCTCTGCATTAGCCCATGTATTGTGGGTTGTGTAGAACGATACATTGTTCACTTTATTTTCAATAATTTGCTGCATAACATATGTAAGTTCTCTCAAAATAATTGTTTGATTTATTCTCTCTAACATCGTATGCATATAGTTACCATTGCTTTACATCTAAATAAAAAATATGTATTGTTACTCGGTCTCTTGCGGTTTATTGAGCCAGAAAGTCACCACATCAGCCACCACAGCTTCCTTGTATTTGTTGTCGTCCACCAGGGTGTGCCGGATTTCTTTGAGTTTCTCGTGGATGTACATCGCCTCCTTCAGTTCATGTAGGAACGCCTCAGTTACCCCGTAAACTCTGGGAATAGACGGCACAAGACCCATAGACTCAAGGGCTCTAACCATCGAAGGCATAAACCGGTTGGACCACAGTCTTTTCACCAGCTCCTCAAAATGGTTGAAGAAGTAGTACCTTGGGGGGTCGTATAAACACGGATGTCGTTGTTGGCTGGGGTGATTGATCTCACAACCGATGCATTTTTCTCTTATATACTCTCCAAATCACCACGTCTAAAAGTGCGGCTACAAAGGCCTCGATGGTGTCCACAAAAATAGTACTGACCACCCCATCAAACACATAATCAGGCGGTGTACATGTAGGGGGTGTTGGGGGTCTTGCCTGGGGGGAGTAGAATGGAGGGCTGTGAGGCATAGAGTCCTTAGGGTCTGGTACCCATGGCGTATCAGAGTCCTGGTGTGGTTTAAGAATATCCATGGTATATGCTGAAATGAAGAACCGGAGGCTTTATGGGCACTCTTTTTATTGTTGAACCAGTCCTTTGGTATCAGGGCGTGGTTAACGCAGCAGCCGCGTCCTTAGTTTTCTTCGGGGGCTGACCCTTCTTGGGGTTCCTTTGAATCATAATCCTTAGGATTCGTATATATTATGCACTTCCTTAGCCAAACAATGCTCTGCCATTGTTGGCTCTGTATAAAAAGAGTGTCCAACAACTCTAACATTTTCAATTCCATTAGATCCCAACTTTTAAAAGGAATAAGCATGCGCAACCTAAAATCCCCAGTCAGGCCACCATCACGAATGTTTTGGTTGCAGATTTCCTCGTTGTTGATATAGAACTCCACGCACCCACATGGACACACCACCTTGCGAAAAACCTGTCAGTCTTCAAGCCCGTAGTCCACTCCTAAAGTCTGGTCTGTATTTTCTTCTCCTTCGGCTACTGTATAGAGTTTCACTCTACAGGCCGGGTAATCAAACAGATAACCCCATTGCTGTCCATTAGGCATCATCACTTGATCATTCAGCGCCGTTGCGGGCGGTGTTTGGGTTCTATACATATTTAGAAACCGCTTTTTTGGCGCATCGTATATTGAAGCTTTATCCTCGGACCCAGGACATCAGGTAGGTAACCATTTGGCGTGCCCGTCTCCATCCGGAGCAGCTCCTGGAATGACCTCCGCAGGTAGTTGTGGAAAACACATGTGGCCTTCACGCAGGCATCGACATTTGAGGGGCTGAGACCAAGCACTCTCCAATACATTCTCCACCGGGCTGCCAGAATCCCAAAGGCGCATTCAACAACTAACCTTGCCCTGGATAGTCATTTGTTAAAGATCCTTACAAGCTTTGGCAATGGCAGCTGGCGTCCAGCGTAGGGCATCATGAGGTTGGGTCTCAAAGGGAAGGCCTCGTCATCGATGAAGACGTGGGGAACAGGTCCCAAGTCTTCAGCCCCAGAGAGTGATGCAGGTGGGAACAGGTCCCAGGTCTTCAGCCCCAGGGAGTGATGCAGGTGGGAACAGGTCCCAGGTCTTCAGCCCCAGGGAGTGATGCAGGTGGGAACAGGTCCCAGGTCTTCAGCCCCAGGGAGTGATGAAGGTGGGAACAGGTCCCAGGTCTTCAGCCCCAGGGAGTGATGCAGGTGGTGGAATCTCCAGGGTGCCATCCTGAAGTGCATGGCCGAAGGCAGAGTCCCGGAGGGTCCCGCCATCACTTGCCTTACCGTAAGCACCAACATCGACGACACGTAGAAGGCATCTACAACAGACAAGAGTACAACTGAATATGTACCCTTGTAGTTGTAGAATTGCGAACCCGAGCACGGTGAAGCCTGGATTACTACATGTTTCCCGGCAATGGAGCCAAGACAGTTGGGGAAATTCCACCTCTCCAGGAACTCAGCAGCAATGGCCCTCCAGTCTTCCTCCTTGGGGACAGGCATGTATTCACCAACCAGACAGTCCCAAATGGTTTGTGCCACAGAGGGGACAATGCCTACTACTGTGGGCCATCCAACTCCGAAGCTGAATCCCATGGTCCTGTAGGAGTCCCCTGTCGCCAAGAATCTGAAATACAATTAAAAATAATTATCAATAGTGTGTGTAACATGAAATTACGCCCACATATTCTACCACATTACAGTTTATTATGCTCTACTAATTATATTATAATACTCATCAACCATCATTAACAATGCCTTGAAACAGTATCCTAAGTTTGTTTTACTCACTGCTTTAGCACACTCTGCCAGCCCGGATGTCTTAGCCATGTCTGAATCCTGGCTTAGGAAAACCACCAAAAACCCTGAAATGTCCATCGCTAAATATAACATTTTCCGCCAAGATAGGACTGCCAAAGGGGGCGGTGTTGCAATCTACTGCAAAGATAGCCTGCAGAGTTCTGAATTACTATCCAAGTCTGCACCCAAACAATTGGAGCTTCTACTTCTAAAAATTCACCTTTCCAGAAACAAGTCTCTCACTGTTGCCGCTTGCTATAGACCTCCCTCTGCCCCAGCTGTGCCCTCGATACCATATGTGAATTGATTGCCCCCCATCTATCTTCTGAGCTCGTGCTACACTAGGTGACCTAAACTGGGACATGCTTAACACCCCGGCCATCCTACAATCTAAGCTTGATGCCCTCAATCTTACACAAATTATCAATGAACCTACCAGGTTCATCGTAAACACGGACATCCTCATAGATGTCATCCTAACTAACTCGTCCTCCAAATACACCTCTGCTGTTTTCAATCAAGATCTCAGCGATCACTGCCTCATTGCTTGCATCCGTAATGGGTCTGCGACCAAACGACCACCCCTCATCACTGTCAAACGCTCCCTAAAACACTTCTGCGAGCAGGCCTTTCTAATCGACCTGGCCGGGGTATCCTGGAATGACATTGTCCTCATCCCGTCAGTAGATGATGCCTGGCTATTCTTTAAAAGTGCCTTCCTCACCATCTTAAATAAGCATGCCCCACTCAAAATATGTAGAACTAGGAATAGATATAGTCCTTGGTTCACTCCAGACCTGTCTGCCCTTGACCAGCACAAAAACATCCTGTGGCGTCCTGCATTAGCATCGAATAGCCCCCGTGATATGCAACTTTTCAGGGAAGTTAGGAACAAATATACACAGGCAGTTAGAAAAGCTAAGGCTAGCTTTTTCAAACAGAAATTTGCATCCTGTAGTACTAACTCAAAAAAGTTCTGGGACACTGTAAAGTCCATGGAGAATAAGAGCACCCCCTCCCAGCTGCCCACTGCTCTGAGGCTAGGAAACACTGTTACCACCGATAAATCCACTATAATTGAGAATTTCAATAAGCATTTCTCTACGGCTGGTCATGCTTTCCACCTGGCTACCCCTACCCTGGTCAACTGCCCGGCACCCTCCACAGCAATCCGCCAAAGCCCCCACCATTTCGCCTTCACCCAAATCCAGATAGCTGATGTTCTGAAAGAGCTGCAAAATCTGGACCCATACAAATCAGCCGGGCTAGACAATCTGGACGCGCTCTTTCTAAAATTATCTGCCAACATTTTTGAAACCCCTATTACTAGCCTGTTCAACCTCTCTTTCGTATCGTCTGAGATTCCCAAAGATTGGAAAGCTGCCGCAGTCATCCCCCTCTTTAAAGGGGGTGACACTAGACCCAAACTGCTACTGACCAATATCTATCCTACCCTGTCTTTCTAAGGTCTTTGAAAGCCAAGTTAACAAACAGATTACCAACCATTTCGAATCCCACCGTACCTTCTCCGCTATGCAATCTGGTTTCAGAGCTGGTCATGGGTGCACCTCAGCCACGCTCAAGGTCCTAAACGACATCATAACCGCCATCGATAAGAGACATTACTGTGCAGCCGTATTCATCGACCTGGCCAAGGCTTTTGACTCTGTCAACCACCACATTCTTATTGGCAGACTCGACAGCCTTGGTTTCTCAAATCATTGCCTCGCCTGGTTTACCAACTACTTCTCTGATAGAGTTCAGTGTGTCAAATCGGAGGGCCTGTTGTCCGGACCTCTGGCAGTCTCTATGGGTGTGCCACAGGGTTCAATTCTCGGGCCGACTCTCTTCCCTGTATAGATCAATGATGTTGCTCTTGCTGCTGGTGATTCTCTGATCCACCTCTATGCAGATTACACCATTCTGTATACTTCTGGCCCCTCTTTGGACACTGTGTTAACTAACCCCCAGACAAGCTTCAAAACGCAAGTAAAACTAAATGCATGCTATTCAATCGATCACTGCCCGCACCTGCTCGCCCGTCCAGCATCACTACTCTGGACGGCCCTGACTTAGAATACGTGGACAACTACAAATACCTGGGTGTCTGGTTAGACTGTAAACTCTCCTTCCAGACTCACATTAAGCATCTCCAATCCAAAATTAAATCTAGAATCGGCTTCCTATATCGCAACAAAGCATCCTTCACTCATTCTGCCAAACATACCCTCGTAAAACTGACCATCCTACCGATCCTCGACTTCGGTGATGTCATCTATAAAATAGCCTCCAACACTCTACTCAACAAACTGGATGCAGTCTATCACAGTGCTATCCGTTTTGTCACCAAAGCCCCATACACTACCCACCATTGCGACCTGTACGCTCTCGTTGGTTGGCCCTCGCTTCATACTCGTCGCCAAACCCACTGGCTACAGGTTATCTACAAGTCTCTGCTAGGTAAAGCCCCGCCTTATCTCAGCTCACTGGTCACCATAGCAGCACCCACTCATAGCACCCGCTCCAGCATGTATATCTCACTGGTCACCCCCAAAGCCAATTCCTCCTTTGGTCGTCTTTCCTTCCAGTTCTCTGCTGCCAATGACTGGAACGAACTGCAAAAATCTCTGAAGGTGGAGACTCATATCTCCCTCACTAGCTTTAACCTGTTGGGGCTAGGGGGCAGTATTTTCACGGCCGGATTAAAAACGTACCCGATTTAAACTGGTTACTACTCTTGCCCAGAAACAAGAATATGCATATAATTAGTAGATTGGATAGAAAACACTCTAAAGTTTCTAAAAGTGTTTGAATGGTGTCTGTGAGTATAACAGAACTCATACGGCAGGCCAAAACCTGAGAAGATTCCATGCAGGAAGTGCCCTGTCTGACAATTTGTTGTCCTTCTGTTGCATCTCTATCGACATTACAGCATCTGTGCTGTTACGTGACACTTTCTAAGGCTTCCATTGGCTCTCTAAAGTGTTCAGAAAGCGGAATGACGTGTCTCCTGTCGCTGGGCAAAGTACAGCAGCAGAGTTTGTAAGTGGCCTGCGTGGGGACAGTGAGACTGAGATGCGCGTTCACGAGACTTCTCCATTTTTTTCTTTCAGTCTTTGAATGAATACAACGTTGTCCAGTTGGAATATCAGCGCTATTTTACGAGAAAAATAGCATAAAAATGTATTTTAAACAGCGTTTGACATGCTTCTAAGTACGGTAATGGAATATTTTGAAATTATTTGTCACGAAATGCACTCACGCGTTACCCTTTGGATAGTGACCTGAACGCACAAACAAAACGGAGGTATTTGGATATAACTATGGATTAGTTGGAACCAAAACAACATTTGTTGTTGAAGTAGAAGTCCTGGGAGTGCATTCTGACGAAGAACAGCAAAGGTAATCCAATTTTTCTAATAGTAATTCTGAGTTTAGGTTGCCCCAAACATGGTGGGTGTCAAATTAGCTAGCCTGTGATGGCCGAGCTATGTACTCATAATATTGCAAAATGTGCTTTCGCCGAAAAGCTATTTTAAAATCTGACATAGCGTTTGCATAAAGGAGTTCTGTATCTATAATTCTTAAAATAATTGTTATGTATTTTGTCAACGTTTATCATGAGTAATTTAGTAAATTCACCGGAAGTTTTCGGTGGGTATGCTAGTTCTGAACATCACATGCTAATGTAAAAAGATGGTTTTTGATATAAATATGAACTTGATTGAACAAAACATGCATGTATTGTATAACATAATGTCCTAGGAGTGTCATCTGATGAAGATCATCAAAGGTTAGTGCTGCATTTAGCTGTGGTTTTGGTTTTTGTGACATATATGCTTGCTTTGAAAATGGCTGTGGGATTATTTTTGGCAGGGTACTCTCCTGACATAATCTAATGTTTTGCTTTCGCTGTAAAGCCTTTTTGAAATCGGACAACGTGGTTGGATTAACAAGAGTCTTATCTTTCAAATGGTGTAAAATAGTCATATGTTTGAGAAATTGAAGTTATAGCATTTTTGAGGTATTTGTATTTCGCGCCACGCGATTCCACTGGCTGTTGACTAAGGTGGGACGCAAACGTCCCACTGGCCCAGAGAGGATAAGCACCAGCTGTCAGAGCAGCTCACAGATCACTGCACCTGTACATAGCCCATCTGTAAACAGCCCATCTATCTACCTACCTCATCCCCATACTGTATTTATTTATTTATTTTGCTCCTTTGCACCCCAGTATCTCTACATGCACATTCATCTTCTGCACATCTACCATTCCAGTGTTTAATTGCTATATTGTAATTACTTCACCACCATGGCCTATTTATCGCCTTAACTTACCTCATTTGCACTCACTGTATATAGACTTTTTGTTTTATTTTGTTCTACTGTATTATTGAGGGGACTCTGGTTATTAGAGCACAGGAAGGTTAGGAAGAGAATTCAGTGGACAAACAGGTCAGAGAGAATAGAGATACAGTGGCAAGAAAAAGTATGTGAACCCTTTGGAAATACCTGGATTTCTGCATAAATTGGTCATAAAATTGTATCTGATCTTCATCTAGGTCACAAGAATAGGCAAACACAGTCTGCTTAGACTAATAACACACAAACAATTATATGTGTTCATGTCTTTATTGAACACAACGTGTAAATATTCACAGTGCAGGGTGGGAAAAGTATGTGAACCCTAGAATTTAATAACTGGTTGACCCTCCTTTGGCAGCAATAACAATCAATGGTCAGGAGGAATTTTGGACCATTCCTCTTTGCAAAACTGTTTCAGTTAAGCAATATTCTTGGGATGTCTAGTGTGAACTGCTCTCGAGGTCATGCCACAGCTTCTCAATTGGGTTGAGGTCAGGACTAGGACTGGGCCACTCCAGAAGGTGTATTTTATTCTGTTGAAGCCATTCTGTTGTTGATTTACTTCTGTGTTTTGGGTCGTTGTCCTGTTGCATCACCCAACTTCTGTTAGCTTTTGGAGAAGTCATTAGCTTAGGGGTTCACATACTTTTTCCAACCTACACTCTGAATGTTTAAATGACATATTCAATATAGACGAAAAAAATACAATAATTAGTGTGTTAGTTTAAGCACACAGTTTGTCTATTGTCGTGATTTAGATGAAGATCAGATCAAATTTGATGACCAATTTATGCAGAAATCCAGGTAATTCCAAAGGGTTCACATACTTTTTCTTGCGATTGTAGGTGGTGACTGACCCCTATGCGCCTCTCTGAGTCATGACATCCCCACGGTGGCCCACTCCCGAGCCTCCTGCTGGCAGAGGAAGTTGAAGCTGATGTGGTCAAGAGGGGGCATGGCCAAACTCAGCTCGTGGCCTTTTGCCGACTTCACCTCATTGTGTAGCGACCTCAGGTCAAAGTGAAGCTCATTTTTATCACACTAAAATAGTCCGCCTACCAGTGTTTGTTCCCTGGTAGTATGACTGTAGCTCTTGTACTGATGTCATGTTGGAGCTGTTTTTGGAAGAGATTGGACAGCATAGCAGTAATGTACAGCCTATATAAACCTAGCGGGAATGTTTGATGACAAGAATGTAGTTCAACTATTTGTTTTACTATAAATTATCTGTTTCAAAGAACTGACAGTTCAATGAATGCCTGTCAAAATTAAGCATGAGACCAGGGATAATGTAATAGTGTAACGGCAAAACCTTCTGTAAATCCATGCCTGCCTGCTTGGTAATAATGAAAACATAATGCTGTCTTACCACACTCCGACCCATTGTTCCGCTAGTGTCCCGTAGCATGAGACGGAATTCCCCGGTCTTCCCGGGGTGTATACAGAGCTGGAGACGGACTGACTCATCACCTGCCTCTGGAAGACACAACGACCGAACACCAGAATTGCAAACTGACACCCGTACGGACATCAATACTGTATGGCAGCCAGTTTGTGAGGCTCCATAGCTGGGTATAGATGAGGACGGGTCCGGAGGAGGGGTGTGAGTAGTCTCATGCGGTGTTTGGAGACGTCAAGACACTGTTCCCGGTGTGTTTACCACCACCCCAGTATTGCCAGCAGCGATTGTTGTTAGTATTCCAATAAAAATATCAGTTTCATCGTAGTCCCTTAATTTACCAAGCTCACAACAACAACAAGCGAAGAACGGGCAGGAACAAAGTGCGCTCTCTGTGGCATCGCTTGGCCACAGATAGAACAATGAGCCAGATATTTCACCCTATGTATAAATGTGAAGCATCCGGATGTTGTTTCCGCTCACTACCAAATATGGTGATGAGAGGAATCGCAGTGGCCAAAAGTGGGAGAAGATGGAGCGAGATGGATTTTGGCCGACATTCTGAAAATGTACTCATCGATTAAATATTTGATCTCCATACAGTTTTCTGTTTCCAAAACTAGAATCTGTAAAACACATAGTTGACTGCGTTGTGTAGACTTTGCCAAAGTAAAAAAAAAATGCGTTGTTTAGAAGGAGTGCAAGGGCGAATTGAGTTATCACACACGCGCACTTCAGAGTGGGCGTTCCCTAGCGGAAAAATGCAAATAAATGCTAGAACGCGCCAATAGGATCTCACTAGCTCACTGGCTCTGCCCACGTCCTTGCTTGTTTTGCACACTGTGATTAATTTTCTTCCATTGGAAACGACAGGCTCTGGTCTATCTTTGGTTGGTTATACACATCTTTGGTTTGGCTGTCTCTCGCCGTCGCTCGTGCTGCCAATCATTGCGCCCCACTAAATTGTAACCATGTACTTACTACACAACAAGACATTTGTGCATCTTGACTGCTGTTCGAAAACATTTTCATTTTCCTCCATTTCTCAAAATCAGGTTAAGGAATTTATATGTGATGTACTCCCATTCTAAACGTAAGAAATATTTGGTAAACTTGCAACTGCAAATTGTATTAGAGTCAATGTTATATTGTTGACCAACTTTTAGAAAGACTAGCAGAGAGCGTGCAAATGCAGTATAGTGCACTTTATGTTCAATAATTAGAAAGTCAGTACATGTTAGGTGAGTTATTTTTCATGCTATAAGATGCTATATAATCAATCAGATCAGTCAAAGGAGTATTTCTATTATGTGTATTCTGTACAAGCTCATAACGGTAGTTGTCTATGCCAATAGAGAACCATTGATATCGGAGGACAGAGAAGTGAAATTAGTCACATTCTCTCTCTCTCTCCCTCTCTCTCTCTCTCAATTCAATTTCAACTTAAGGGCTTTTTTGGCATGGGAAACATATGTTTACATTGTCAAAGCAAGTGAAATAGATAATAAACACTTAGTGAAATAAACAATTCAAAATTAACAGTAAACATTACACTTACAAAAGTTCCGAAAGAATAAAGACATTTCAAATGTCATATTTGTATTTTATTTTTTTATTTTACCTTTATTTATACAGGTTTTTTCTCATTGAGATAAATATCTCTTTCTAAGAGAGACCTGGTCCAATAGCAGCAAGGGGAACAACGTTTCAGACAAACCAAATTACATACACTCACACAACATTAAACAAAACTATAAAAACACATACAGTACAACAAAAACATATTACATTTAAAAACACAAACATCTTGACTAAAAACAGCTGGCCTAAAAACAATTACACTCTTCTATAATATATACATCGATCAAGTGTTTAAACTCTACCAACGAAACTAGATCATCACATTTTAAAATGTTCAGGAGAGAATTCCAGGACCACGGTGCTAAGTAACTAAAACTATTTCTACCATGACCTGTTCTAATTTTTTGTACTTTTAGAAGCAAATCAGAATGGGACCGTAATGATATTTATTTACTGACCTGACTAAAAAAGAACAGAGATAAAATGGCATTTTACCCAATATGGCCTTATAAATCAGTGTATACCAGTGTTTACATTTACATTTACATTTAAGTCATTTAGCAGACGCTCTTATCCAGAGCGACTTACAAGCCTACGCAAGGTCAATGACGACCAGGCAACAGCGCTGTAGAGATCACAATGATGTGTTAGACGTTTCTGATTTGTATTGAACCTGAGAGCTGCATGATACACTGAATCAAGTGCTCTCAGGGTAGTGGCTGAGGCCTGCATATGTGTCTATATACAGTGTCGTAATGATGTGCAAATAGTTAAAGTACAAAAGGGAAAATAAATAAACATAAATATAGGTTGTATTTACAATAGTGTTTGTTCTTCACTGGTTGCCCTTTTCTTGTGGCAACAGGTCACAAATCTTGCTGCTGTCATTGCACACTGTGGTACTTCACCCAATAGATATGTATAGTTTATCAAAATTGGATTTGTTTTCAAATTCTTTGTGGGTCTGTGTAATCTGAGGGAAATATGTGTCGTCTCTAATACAGTCATACATTTGGCTTCGAGGTTAGGAAGTGGAGCTCAGTTTCCACCTCATTTTGTGGGCAGTGTGCACATAGCCTGCCTTCTCTTGAGAGCCAGGTCTGCCTTCGGTGGCCTTTCTCAATAGCAAGGCTATGCTCACTGAGTCTGTACATAGTCAAAGCTTTCCTTAAGTTTGGGTCAGTTACAGTGGTCAGGTATTCTGCCACTGTGTAGTCTCTGTTTAGGGCCAAATAGCATTCTAGTTTGCTCAGTTGTTTTTGTAAATTCTTTCCAATGTGTCAAGTAATTATCTTTTTGCTTTCTCATGATTTGATTGGGTCTAATTGTGTTGCTGTCCTGGGGCTCTGTGGGGTTTGTTTGTGTTTGTGAACAGAGCCCCAGGACCATCTTGCTTAGGAGGCTCTTCTCCAGGTTTATTTATCTGTAGGTGATGGCTATGTTATGGAAGGTTTGGGAATTGTTTCCTTTTAGGTGGTTGTAGAATTTAACATCTCTTTTCTGGATTTTGATAATTAGCGAGTATTGGCCTAATTCTGCTCTGCATGCTTTATTTGGTGTTTTACGTTGTACACGGAGGATATTTTTGCAGAATTCTGCATGCAGAGTCTCCATTCGGTGTTTGTCCCATTTTGTGTGTTCTTGGTTGGTGAGCGGACCTCAGATCTCACAACCATAAAGGGCAATGTGTTCTATAACTGATTTAAGTATTTTTAGCCAGATCCTAATTGGTATGTTGAATTTTTCATTCCTTTTGATGGCATAGAAGGCTCTTCTTGCCTTGTCTCTCAGATCATTCACAGCTTTGTGGAAATTACCTGTGGCGCTGATGTTTAGGCCGAGGTATGAACAGTTTTTTGTGTGATCTAGGGCAACGGTGTCTAGATGGAATTTGTATTCGTGGTCCTGGGAACTGGACCTTTTTTGGAACACCTTACTGAGATTTACTCCTTGGTTGGGGACAGAAACACCGGATCATCAGCAAACAGTAGACATTTGACTTCAGATTCTAGTAGGGTGAGGCCGAGTGCTGCAGACTGTTCTCTAGCCCTCGGCAATTCGTTGATATATATGTTGAAGAGGGTGGCGCTCTCTTTCTTTCTCTCTTTCTCTCTCTCTCTCTCTCTCTCTCTCTCTCTCTCTCTCTCTCTCTCTCTCTCTCCCTCTCTCAATTCAATTTCAATGTAAGGGCTTTATTCACATGGGAAACATATGTTAACATTGCCAAAACAAGTGAAGTAGATAATAAACAAATAATAAACAATTTGGATCCTTTGACAGGGTTGAAGGAGGCTTCATGTTACCACCTACTCTCTCTCTCTCAATTCAATTCAATTTAATTTAAGGGGCTTTATTGGCATGGGAAACATATGCTTACATTGCCTCTCTCTCTCTCTCTCTCTCTCTCTCTCTCTCTCTCTCTCTGTCTGTGTCTCACACTCATTATCTTTCTCACACGCACACACACACACACACACACACACACACACACAAACACACACACACACACACTGAAATTGGGGAAGTCTGGCATGCCGGTTACTTCCTCTTGCTTTGCGGAGAGCAAAGATCAGTCACCCACTGAGAGCCTGGTCCTAAGTTCTGACAAGATCCAAAGAGTGTATGGAAGGAACTATGCCTCACCAAGCTCTGCTCTTGGTTCTATCTATCCTGCTGGCCTTCTGGCCCCAGAGGGGGTTAGTTCAGGAGGTCCAATGACCTGTCCACACTATTTGCAACATGGACAAACTGCAGATATTCTATCACAGCTGTGGTGAGTTCAAAAAAAAAAGTATTCCTTTTCATTTGCAAAGCAACTCACTATGTGATAATACGACAGTACAAAAACACTGGGCACAGACGTCAATTCAACGTCTATTCCACGTTGGAAACAACACTGATTCAACCAGTTTGTGCCCAGTGGCAAGGAAGCAAACATTACAGTGATGAGGCAAAAAGTGAGTAAATGTTAGCGACTACTGCCTACCGAGAATGTATTATTGAACTGCACATGTTTTGATTCCTTGACACTGAGTAGAGCACTACCACCGTGGGGCCACAGTGCCTTCAGAAAGTATTCACACCGTGGGGCCACAGTGCCTTCAGAAAGTATTCACACCGTGGGGCCACAGTGCCTTCAGAAAGTATTCACACCGTGGGGCCACAGTGCCTTCAGAAAGTATTCACACCCCTTGACTTTTTCCACATTTTGTTGTGTTACATCCTGCATTTAAAATTGTAAGGGATTTTCTTTTGTGGCCTACACACAATACCCCATGATGTCAAAGTGGAATTATGTTTTTAGATATTTTTTTTCTTCAAATTAATTAAAAATGAAAAGCTGAAATATCTTGAGTCAATAATGATAAAAACACCTCTGTAATGGCAAGCCTAAATAAGTTCAGGAGTGAAAATGTGCTTAACAAGTCATAACAAGCTGCAGGGACTCACTCTGTATGGTTACACAGTTTAATGTCTGTGATAGGAGAAAACTGAGGATGGATCAACAACATTGTAGTTACTCCACAATACTAACCTAAATGACAGATTGAAAAGAAGGAAGTCTGTACAGAATAAAAATATTCCAAAACATGCATCCTGTTTGCAACAAGGTACTAAAGTAATACTGCAAAAACACTTTGTTTTTTCCTGAATACAAAGTGTCATGTTTGGGGCAAATCCAATACAACACATTACTTACAACTACTCTCATTATTTTCAAGCATAGTGGTGGCTGTTATGGGTATGGTTGTAATCGTTAAGGACTGGGGAGTTTTTCAGGACAAAAAAGAAATTGAATGGAGCTAAGAACAGGCAAAATCCTAGAGGAAAACCTGATTCAGTCTGCTTTCCACCAAACGCTGGAATATTAATTCACCTTTCAGCAAGACAATAACCTAAAACACAAGGCCAAATTTAGTTGCTTACCAAGATGACAGTGGCAAAGTCACAGTTTTGACAACATTTTTTTTAAAACTTTTATTTAATTTGGCAAGTCAGTTAAGAACAAATTCTTATTTACAATGACGGCCTACCCCGGCCAAACCATAACAATGCTGGGCCAATTGTGCACCACCCTATTGGACTCCCAATCACGGCTGGTTGTGATACAGCCTGGAATCGAACCAGGGTCTGTAGTGACGCCTCTAGCACTGAGAGGCAGTGCCTTACAAATGTTATAACTTTTCTTCCACTTTGAAGTTAGAGTATTTTGTGTAGATTGTTGACCAAAAAATGACAGTTCAGTTCAAAACACAATAAACAAAAAATTAAGTCAAGGGGTGGGAATACTTTCTGAAGGCACTGTATTTTTTTACCAAATTGCTGTATTGTGATAGTCATGTCAGTTTCATTTTATGGTTTAATTAATTTCTTCTTCTCATTAGAAAATTTTAAAAAGAGTCTTAAATCGCTCTAATGTTTCTGTTTGTTTTTTCCAGACCCTTTACAGGACATTGGCATCAGTGTTAACACATGCCTTCCCATGCCACCATCCTACAAGGGCAATTTGAGTGTCACTTCTGCTTCGTGAGCTCAATATTTCTCTGGCCTTCCCTTTGTTGATTGTTTGCACTTCCCTTCCAAACAAAGCCACTGGTGTTATAGCTCCCTTACGCCGACCATAACATTGACCCTAACTTAATGGTACACATCAATATGATAGTAGAGATTGAATGAATAGAACTGGCATCATAATTCCCTCTCTCACTGCAAAAGATGAGGTTGAAACACTCCACATCGTCAACAAACAGCGCTTACCGCCCGGATATGAGTGTATGTTTTCAAACATATTTCCCTGAAGAATACTGTAGGAAATAAATCAATTCAACTGCATCCACCCATCGGGAAAAGACGCCAGATCATCATCATTCTATTTAGGTTGGTAAATGGTATGTAATTGCGTTGTCAGCATGGACACTCTGAATAAGCCAACCCTTGAAATCCTATTGTTGATTTAAGGCAGAAATCAAGGTAAATTAATTACTTTTGGCAAATTCACCCCACCTGCTACATTGATGCTATGTAAAAGCTACAATGATCCTAAATTGAAACTAGGTTGAGTCACACAATTTTTCCCCAGCAGGAAGTGAGTGTTTGCCCTCTCTGTGTATCTCTCTCCCACAGGGCAGTCTATTGAGGAGTATACCTGTCTGCTAATGTGCTCACAGGAGGGGTGGCCCTGTTATCCCATGACGAGCCCCTGTGCCTGCCCGATTTCCCCCGCTTCTCCTTCTGCTCCCGGAAGAAAGGAGGTATGTGTGGTACTAATAGCAGATCAGGGCTGGAATTCAATCATACCCAGTAACTACCATAGCTATGCACACTCTGTTTATCAACTTCACTGCATGGTAGTACTGTAGTTGTAGGTTTTTATATAGCCCAGTCTGTGAGTTTATTTGACCATGGGGGAAAAAACTATGGTGTAAATACAGAAATGCGGGTTTTATTGAACTGAGCCCCATGTCAAGAAAAAAAAACTCACCCTACAAATAACATCTTAAGTCTTTCTCTTGCATTAAATGCACATTGTGTTACAGAGTAGAGGGGGACAGTGCCTTCAGAAAGTATTCATACCCCTTGACTTATTCCAGATTTTCTTGTGTTCTTGGATTTGCCCCAAACATGACACTTTGTATTCAGGACAAAACGTTAATTGCTTTGCCACATTCTTTGCAGTATTGCTTTAGTGCCTTGTTGCAAACAGGATGCATGTTTTGGAATATTCGTATTCTGTACAGGCTTCCTTCTTTTCACTCTGTCAATTAGGTTAGTATTGTGGAGTAACTACGATATTGTTGATCCATCCTCAGTTTTCTACTATCACAGACATTAGACTCTGTTACTGTTTAAAAGTCACCATTGGCCTCATGGTGAAATCCTTGAGCGGTTTCCTTCCTCTCCGCCAACTGAGTTAGTAAGGACGCCTGTATTTTTGTAGTGGCTGGGTATATTGATACTCCATCCAAAGTGTAATTAATAACTTCACCATGCTCAACAGGATATTCAATGTCCGCTTTTTAACATTTTTATCCGTCTACCAATAGGTGCCCTTCTTTGCAAGGCATTGGAAACCATCTCTGGTCTTTGTGGTTGAATCTGTGTTTTAAATTAATTGCTCGACTGAGGGACCTTACAGATACAGTACCAGTCAAAAGTTTGGACACAGCTACTCATTCAAGGGTTTTTCTTTATTTTTACTATTTTCTACATTGTAGAATAATAGTGAAGACATCAAAACTATGAAATAACACATATGGAATCATGTAGTAAGCAAAGAACTGTTAAACAAATCAAAATATATTTTATATTTTACATTCTTCAAAGTAGCCACCCTTTACCTTGATGGCAGCTTTGCACACGCTTGGCATTCTCTCAACCAGCTTCACCTGGAATGCTTTTCCAACAGTCTTGAAGGAGTTCCCACATATGCTGAGCACTTGTTGGCTGCTTTTCCTTCACTCTGCAGTCCAACTAATCCAAAACCATCTCAATTGGGTTGAGGTCGGGTGATTGTGGAGGCCAGTTCATCTGATGCAGCACTCCATCACTCTCCTTTTTGGTCAAATAGCCCTTACACAGCCTGGAGGTGTGTTTTGGGTCATTGTCCTGTTGAAAAATAAATGACAGTCCCACTAAGCACAAACCAGAAGGGATGCTGTGGTAGCCATGCTGGTTAAGTGTGCCTTGAATTCTAAATAAATCACCAACAGTATCACCAGCAAAGCATCCCAACACCTTCACACCTCCTCCTCCATGCTTCAAGGTGGGAACCACACATGCAGAGATCATCCGTTCATCTACTCTGCGTCTTATAATGACACGGCGGTTGGAACCAAAAATGTTACAGTTTAGACTCATCAGACCAAAGAACAGATTTCCACCGGTTTAATGTCCATTGCTCGTGTTTGAACAAATTAGGACAAATTAGGTTTCTTAATGTTCTTCTGACTACTGATGATTCCAAAATTAAACTCTTACTTAAAATAAACACTTCAAAAGCCAAAATGACCGCTGTCCAAATAGGCATACATCAGTAGTTTCCAGTCTGGTCCACTAGAGGGCCTACTCTTTTCAAAGAGAGACAGTACAAATAGATAATTCTCCATGCCAAATGTGAGAAATTCCTTGTTGGTTTTATTGTTGACATAACAGTTTGTGAACCTATTAATGTATCCTGTTACATCAATGTCACTGTGTTATTTATCAGCAAAGGTGCTCTGTGGTCGAATTGGACAGTGATGCTATTTTAGCTGGATGTTGATACATTGTTGCTTTTGGTGATTGTACATGTGAATTTGGATACATTGTCATAGGCAATACAATATTATTGTTTCCATGTATTCAACTTTTTATTGTCTTTGTAGACTCCTTTTCTCTTTGTCAAATGCTTCACTCACTGTGTGGACTTTCCAAGCAGAAGATGGCTTGGGTCACTATCAGAGAAAGGAGTCTGTGTTTCAGTGCTAGGAGTCACTGAAAAAAACATAAAATAAAAGTCATAAGAGCTTATTCTGAATAAAATACCCTCATATAAACACCTCAGTCTGAATAAAGTAACCCGCTTGGAAAGAATTTGCTTGTTCTGATTGAAAATGAATTGTGAATACACTGGAAATGTATGGACTGCCTGCGTCTGAAGAACTTTGTGTGGCTCTCTTGTTTGTCTGAAAGGTGGCAACTGGAAAGCATCCTCAATAACAGGTGTGAAGCCATAGCAACCATCCATACAGCTCTGCACAATGTTGGACTGTCTCACCCCAGCCCATAGAGACAGGTAAAGGATGCAACATTCTATCTGTCCCATTATGGCATCCGTTAGAGTAGGGTTTCCAAATCTCCCCCCCCCCCCCTGCAGGTTTAGTTTTTGCCCTAGCACTACACAGCTGAATCAAATAATCAAAGTTTGATGATGAGTTGCTAATTTGAATCGGCTGTGTAGTGCTAGGGCAAAAACTAACATGTACCCCGGGGGATAGGACCGAGTTTGGGAAACCCTGCGTTAAAGCATGTGGAGCCATCTACATTTTGAAGGAGTCCATTTTCTTTTCTACTACTTCTATGAGTTGGTAAACAAACTGAAAGGATGAATACTGCCCCCTGGAGTGTTTTGTTTGAACAGGTATAAAGCCAAGCTCTGTGATTTACTGCCACCTGCAGATATGGAATGTTTGCTGATGAGTATAATTCATTGGCTGAACCCTCTTGACAACCTGGATAGAATTATGTGATCCTTCCTTAAGCCATAGGAAGTCCCACCCAGTTGACTACTTCAAAATGGTGAAAGTCCTCAATAAACCATCAGTATCACCACACCGGGCTAGCTAATTATTTACGTGCTTGATGGACGGACAAGTGTAGGGTGTCCGATGCGACTGAAATTTTGCGGGTGGGGAGCGAGCGAGAGACGGGGTAGACATGGAGGAGGCTTGGATTGAAGTGTTTAGCATCATGATATGACGTGCATTATAACGTGTTTAGGTTATTAGTAGTAGGCCTATCATTCCTACTTCACTGAATTACATAGTATATAATTGTCTAGTTATCTACGGAGGAGTGGCTAATATGGAGGAACATTGAATGTCTGAACGTTGGCGCAACACCCTGGACCAGTGCTAATAACAAGCTTGTGTGGGCAGCGGCACCAGAATTCAAAAGACGTCTTACCTTTTTGTAGTTAATAAAACCAATGTGAAACATGATTGCTAATAGTATCCTTAACTAGCCTAGAAAAAGCTGGCAAGCAGGCACTGGAAGGAAAAAATTCTGAGTGACAGAGTGAGTGCTTTGCATAGGCGCTTTGATGGGATTTTTTGTGGGACTGAAAAAATTGCTCTGAACTTAAAAGATTGTTAATAACCGGTTCTCAAGATTTGAAAAGAACTGTTCTGTTCCTTGAACACTAGAGATCACTTTTGTTCGCGTTTCTGTTTCCGTTCCTCTAAAAAGTAGGTTATTTTTCTGTTCTGTTCCCTGAACCGGTTCCAACCCCTGGTCCTCAATGGCACTGCCCTTTTGGGCACTAGAGTCTTCTATCTATCTCTATGCCCCAGCCCAGCCTCATTTACCCGCCATTTTAGTGACTCATGATCCACCCAACCACACAAATGCAGCAACAACCTCACACAATGACACACCAACATTGGGACTAGCAACAGGTCAATGATTAACTGCAGTTCTACTGCTACTGTTGTGACAAATCCCAAGGTTGTTTCATCACAGACTGTGTGATGGCCTCTGGGTATAGCCTTTAGTAGGACAGACAGCCACACTGCAGTACAGGTCAGATCTCAAAGCACTTGAGCACTCCAAACAATTTGGATCCTTTGACAGGGTTGAAGGAGGCTTCATGTTACCACCTACTCTCTCTCTCTCAATTCAATTCAATTTAAGGGGCTTTATTGGCATGGGAAACATATGCTTACATTGCCTCTCTCTCTCTCTCTCTCTCTATCTCTCTCTCTCTCTCTCTCTCTCTCTCTCTCTCTCTCTCTCTCTCCTCCTATAAGAGCACCTCACTCTTATATCCTACTATCCAGGGGTGCAACTTTCACTGGGGACAAAGGGGGGAAATTGCATTTTTGTCCCCCCTCAGTTTTATCTTTGGAATGTGATACAAAACGAGGCAACTGTGTGCTTTAGGACCATGTGGACACCTCCGAGTGGTCGGGTAGGCTGTTTGGAGTGTTTATCCGACTGGCTAAAAAAATATATATATATTATGTCCCCCCCACTTCTAAAACCCAAAGTTGCGCCCATGCTATTATCCGTTCAGACTTGGAAACATCTTTGTCAGTGTTTTTTCCCTTAATATCAGGACAGTGTCCGTATAGGCAACACAGGTTTCATATTTATCCAGAGTTGTGGTCATTAGGACACGCAACGGAAAATATTTGAAAACAGAAATGAAAAGCAAAATGAGTGTTCCTCATTGGACAAGTCAATCAATCAATCAAATGAATTTATAAAGCCCTTTTTACATCAGCCAATGTCACAAAGTGCTATACAGAAACCCAGTCTAAAACCCCAAACAGCAAGCAATGCAGATGTACTGGCTAGGAAAAACTCCCTACAAAGGCAGGAACCTAGGAAGAAACCTAGAGAGGAGCCAGGCTCTGAGGGGTGGCCAGTCCTCTTCTGGCTGTGCTGGGTGGAGATTATAACAGTACATGGCTAAGATGTTCAAATGTTCATAGATGACCAGCAGGGTCAAATAATAATAATAATAATAATAATAATCACCTTGGTTGTAGAAGGTGCAACAGGTCAGCACCTCAGGAGTAAATGCCAGTTGGCTTTTCATAGCCGATATTTCAGAGTTAGAGACAGCAGGTGCGGAAGAGCGAGAGCGTCAAAAACAGCAGGTCCGGGACAAGGTAGCATATCCGGTGAACAGGTCAGGGTTCCATAGCCGCAGGCAGAACAGTTGAAACTGGAGCAGCAGCAGGTGGACTGGGGTGGACTGGGGACAGCAGGTGGACTGGGGACAGCAAGGAGTAATCAGGACAGGTTGTCCTGAGGCATGGTCCTAGGGCTCAGGTCCTCCAAGAGAAGAGAGAAAAGAGAGAAAAGAGAGAAGAGAGACAAGTCTAGGTGGTCCCTCCCTGTTTCACTCCGTTTACATACGTTTGGTGCCCAATGAACACAGCCCAGGTGACAGGGTCTTCAAAAGGATATTGTGGTGATTTGGGGTCAACAAAGGACTGTAAACCTCTTCAACCAGTAGAAACCAAGCTAACAAGAAACATAAAAATTACATTGTCACCTAGTTCCTGGTTGGTTAGATTATATTAGAATACTTCTATTCATGGATCAAATCAAATCAAAGTTTATTGGTCGTGTTCACAGCTTTGCAGATGTTATCGCAGGTGCAGTGAAATGCTTATGATTCTAGCTCCAACAGTGCAGCAATATCTCGCAATACAAAACAATAGACACATAATCCGAATGTAAAAAAACAACATTTTTAAGAAAGAAGAAGAACGAAATAACAAGAGATTAAGACATATCAGAATGAGCAATATCAGAGTCCGGAATATAAATAAATATCAGAGTCCGGAACATAAATAAATATCAGAGTTCGGAATATAAATACATGTCTGAGTCCAGAATATAAATACATATCAGAGTCCGGAATATAAATAAATATCAGAGTCCGGAACATAAATAAATATCAGAGTTCGGAATATAAATAAATGTCAGAGTCCGGAATATAAATACATGTCAGAGTCCAGAATATAAATAAATATAAGAGATGGAATATAAATAAATATCAGAGTCCGGAACATAAATAAATATCAGAGTTCGGAATATAAATAAATGTCAGAGTCCGGAATATAAATACATGTCAGAGTCCGGAATATAAATAAATATAAGAGATGGAATATAAATAAATGTCAGAGTCCGGAATATAAATAAATATAAGAGATGGAATATAAATACATGTCAGAGTCCGGAATATAAATACTTGTCAGAGTCCGGAATATAAATACATGTCAGAGTCCGGAATATAAATACATGTCAGAGTCCAGAATGTAAATACATGTCAGAGACGGAATATAAATACATGTCAGAGTCCAGAATATAAATACATGTCAGAGTCCCGAATATAAATACATGTCAGAGTCCGGAATATAAATACATATCAGAGACCAGAATATAAATAAATATACACTGCTCAAAAAAATAAAGGGAACACTTAAGCAACACAATGTAACTCCAAGTCAATCACACTTCTGTGAAATCAAACTGTCCACTTAGGAAGCAACACTGATTGACAATACATTTCACATGCTGTTGTGCAAATTGAATAGACAACAGGTGGAAATTATAGGCAATTAGCAAGACACCCCCAATAAAGGAGTGGTTCTGCAGGTGGTGACCACAGACCACTTCTCAGTTCCTATGCTTCCTGGCTGATGTTTTGGTCACTTTTGAATGCTGGCGGTGCTTTCACTCTAGTGGTAGCATGAGACGGAGTCTACAACCCACACAAGTGGCTCAGGTAGTGCAGCTCATCCAGGATGGCACATCAATGCGAGCTGTGGCAAGAAGGTTTGCAGTGTCTGTCAGCGTAGTGTCCAGAGCATGGAGGCGCTACCAGGAGACAGGCCAGTACATCAGGAGACGTGGAGGAGGCCGTAGGAGGGCAACAACCCAGCAGCAGGACCGCTACCTCCGCCTTTGTGCAAGGAGGAGCAGGAGGAGCACTGCCAGAGCCCTGCAAAATGACCTCCAGCAGGCCACAAATGTGCATGTGTCTGCTCAAACGGTCAGAAACAGACTCCATGAGGGTGGTATGAGGGCCCGACGTCCACAGGTGGGGTTTGTGCTTACAGCCCAACACCGTGCAGAACGTTCGGCATTTGCCAGGGAACACCAAGATTGGCAAATTCGCCACTAGCGCCCTGTGCTCTTCACAGATGAAAGCAGGTTCACACTGAGCACATGTGACAGACGTGACAGAATCTGGAGATGCCGTGGAGAACGTCCTGCTGCCTGCAACATCCTCCAGCATGACTGGTTTGGCAGTGGGTCAGTCATGGTGTGGGGTGGCATTTCTTTGGGGGGCCGCACAGCCCTCCATGTGCTCGCCAGAGGTAGCCTGACTGCCATTAGGTACCGAGATGAGATCCTCAGACCCCTTGTGAGACCATATGCTGGTGCGGTTGGCCCTGGGTTCCTCCTAATGCAAGACAATGCTAGACCTCATGTGGCTGGAGTGTGTCAGCAGTTCCTACAAGAGGAAGGCATTGATGCTATGGACTGGCCCGCCCGTTCCCCAGAGCTGAATCCAATTGAGCACATCTGGGACATCATGTCTCGCTCCATCCACCAACGCCACGTTGCACCACAGACTGTCCAGGAGTTGACGGATGCTTTAGTCCAGGTCTGGGAGGAGATCCCTCAGGAGACCATCCGCCACCTCATCAGGAGCATGCCCAGGTGTTGTAGGGAGGTCATACAGGCACGTGGAGGCCACACACACTACTGAGCCTCATTTTGACTTGTTTTAAGGACGTTACATCAAAGTTGGATCAGCCTGTAGTGTGGTTTTCCACTTTAATTTTGAGTGTGGCTCCAAATCCAGACCTCCATGGGTTGATAAATTGGATTTCCATTGATTATTTTTGTGTGATTTTGTTGTCAGCACATTCAACTATGTAAAGAAAAAAGTATTTAATAAGATTATTTCATTCATTCAAATCTAGGATGTGTTATTTTAGTGTTCCCTTTATTTTTTTGAGCAGTGTATATTTATGTGAAGGGTGTGTATAGACAGTATGGACAGTATATGAATAGAAAAAGTGTGTACATCAGTAGTTATAGAGGATGAGCCATGGCTAGAATACACTATATACAGTGCCTTCTGAAAGTATTCAGACCCCTTGACACTTTGAGATGTTTCTACAACTTGATTGGAGTCCACCTGTGGTAAATTCAATTGATTGGACATGATTTGGAAAGGGACACACCTGTCTATATAAGATCCCACAGTTGACAGTGCATGTCAGAGCAAAAACCAAGCCATGAGGTCGAAGCAATTGTCCGTAGAGCTCCGAGACAGGATTGTGTCGAGGCACAGATCTCGGGAAGGGTACCAAAACATTTCTGCAGCATTGAAGGTCACCAAGAACACAGTGTCCTCCATCATTCTTAAATGGAAGAAGTTTGAAACCACCAAGACTCTTCTTAGAGCCGGCCGCCCGGCCAAACTGAGCAATCGGGGGAGAAGGACCTTTATCAGGGAGGTGACTAAGAACCCGGTGGTCTCTCTGACAGACATCTAGAGTTCATCTGTGGAGATGGGAGAACCTTCCAGAAGGACAACCATCTCTGCAGCACTCCACCAATCAGGCCTTTATGGTAGAGTGGCCAGACGGATGCCACTCCTCAGTAAAAGACACATGACAGTCTGTTTGGAGTTTGCCAAAAGGCACCTAAAGACTCTCATACCATGAGAAACAAGATGATTCTCTGGTCTGATGAAACCAGTGGTGGAAAAAGTACCCAATTGTCATACTTGAGTAAAAGTAAAGATACCTTAATAGAAAATGACTCAAGTAAAAGTGAAAGTCACCCAGTAAAAAACTACTTGAGTAAAAGTCTAAAAGTATTTGGTTTTAAATATACTTAAGTATCAAAGGTAAATGTCATCGCTAAAATATACTTAAGTATCAAAAGTAAAAGTATAAATCAATTCAAATTCCTTATATTAAGTAAAGCAAACGGCCACATTTTGTTGTTTTATTCATTTACGGATAGCCAGGGGCACGCTCCAACACTCAGACACCATTTACTGTACGAAGCATGTGTTTAGTGAGTCCACCAGATCAGAGGCAGTAGGGATGACCAGGGATGTTCTCTTGATAAGTGTGTGAATTAGACCATTTTCCTGTCCTGCTAAGTATTCAAAATGTGACGAGTACGTTTGGGTGTCAGGGAAAATGTATGGAGTAAAAGTACATAATTTGCTTCAGGAATGTAGTGAAGTAAAAGTAAAAGTTGTCAAAAATATAAATAGTAAAGTTAAGTACAGATACCCCAAAAAACGACTTAAGTACTACTTTAAAGAATTTTTACTTAAGTATTTTACACCAATGGATGAAACCAAGATTGAACTCTTTGGCCTGAATGCCAAGCGTCACATCTGGAGGAAACCTCGCACCATCCCTACGATGAAGCATGGTGATGGAAGAATCATGCTGTGGGGATGTTTTTCGGCGGCAGGGAATTGGAGACTAGTCAGGATCGAGGCAAAGATGAATGGAGCTAAGTACAGAGAGATCCTTGATGAAAACCTGCTCCGGAGCTCTAAGGACATCAGACTGGGGAGAACATTCACCTTCCAACAGGACAACGACCCTAAGCACACAGCCAAGACAACGCAGGAATGGCTTTGGGACAAGTCTCTGAATGTCCTTGAGTGGCCCAGCCAGAGCCCAGACTTAAACGTGATCAAACATCACTGGAGAGACCTGAAAATAGATGTGCAGCAACGCTCCCCATTCCACCTGACAGAGCTTGAGAGGATCTGCAGAGAAGAATGGGAGAAACTCACCAAATACAGGTGTGCCAAGCTTGTAGAGTCATACCCAAGAAGACTCTAGGCTGTATTCACTGCCAAAGGATCTTCAACAAAGTACTTATGTAAATGTTATATTTCAGTATTTTTTTAGTAGTAAAAAATTCTAAAAACCTATTTTTGCTTTGTCATTATGGGGTATTGTGTGTAGACTGATGATGGAAGAATTTTTTTTTTAATCAATTTTAGAATAAGGCTGTAACCTAACAAAATGTGGAAAAAGTCAAGAGGTCTGAATACTTTCCCAAGGCACTGTACATATAAAGTAGTAAAACAGTATGTAAACATGATTAAAGTTTCCATTGTTCAATGACTATGTACTGTACATAGGGCAGCAGTCTAAGGTGCAGGGTAGAGTAGTGGATGTAATTCAATCAATGGGATTAAATCAGAGTTCTTGAAATGTTTTTGAAAAAACATCTGTTGGCAAAGAGACTTCCATGGAAGAGTGAGTCAAGCTCTATTGCACGACCTGTCATTTCTACAAAATCCTAACAAGAGATGTTAGAGGGAGAGGACATTCTTGCACTTGTGGCCCCTTATAATTGTTGTTATTCTCTTCGCCTTTCCTGGGTATAATTTCCATGTCTTCCATCCAAGCTCTTTTATGAATTGCCACTAAGGTAGACTATGCACTTCAATCAGTAACCGTTCTCTCTGGGCTCAGGGATATTATAGACATAACCAAATTGTGATTTATGTGTAATCAAACTGCCACAAATAAGTGCTTGCACACCATTTGTTTGTGCATATTGCGCCTTGGAACACAGTATCCGAATCTGCAAGTTATAAAGAGAGCATTTACAAGTTGCCCTACTCTCTGTGCAGCTTCAGTGCCATGCAGGCTGCAATGAAAACAACTGTTACCTACAAGTCATCTGTCCTGTCACCAACTGAAACCGGTTTTTCACCACTCCCCCTGTCCTTCCTTATCTATGCACTTTTCTTCCAAGCACATGCTGGAGCCAGCCAGGGCAACATCTTAGTTTAACAACTCGAATTACTGTAATTCATACACTTTCTTTAAGCACAAAGTACATTTCTAGAACACATCTACAATGTGTAAAAAAAATACTAAAAAGTTGTAAACTGTTAAATAGGCCCTATAGGTGGAAAAAAGAAACTGGCAGACAGTTCACAGCCAATTGAGTAAGTGCAGCATGTACTTGTCATCCCCCAAACAACCAACAGGTGTATAGTCAAATACAGTGTAATTATAGTTTGTAGGCCGGCGTTAAATAGCCTGGTTCTTCAAGTTCAAACATGGTGACCCATATGCGTCGAGTGTTATCAACTTGTTCGTCTCTTTTGCAGATATACGCTCGCGGGCGGCTCAGACCCGTCTGGAACTTGTTTTACAGAATGTGCGATGCTGTGGCCGCCTCACACACGATGGAATCCACCCTTTTGTTGTTGTCGAAGTAGGGATGGTTGTTCCTTAGCAACGGGGTTGAAGCCTTGGTTACGTTCAATAAATAAGATCACACTCATTTTGCTGTGTTTTGTGACAGCAGAAAGGCACACTCAGAATCGGTCATTTATTGGGATCTCTATGGGCACCCTGCCACTTTTGCCAACTAAAATATGCGCTGCGCGCGCACACAAACTACTTTTTTGACCACCATGTAGGCTACAGTCTGTTGAAAGTTAAAGTGATGAAATTGGGTTTCTTTTTAAAATGCCCATTTGAGTGTTTTAATGGAAGACCATAACGTTTGCGCAGCCTAGATGTATAAATGTTTTTTTTTTTTTTTTAGCATGCAAGCACTTGATAACAAAGAGTGATATCACACTAGGGGAAAGCCAACATGTTTGTGAATCAGGCAAGCATGCTCAGCAACTTGAAACTAAATGTGCTAATTGTTTGTCAATAGTTTGATTTGAATTTGAAAGAAAACAATTGATTGGATTTGTGGTGTAATGTAAATACTATTCATCTCAGGCTCATGAGGCTGATACTGTGAGTAGTTCCTTCAGGTAAGTGAATGGCACTGCAGATGTGTGTGTGTCAGCATATTTTTTTATAAACCAAAATTGATGCACATTATGTGTAACATAAACATTTTAGCCTAAAATCGACAGCTCCCTAATGACCATCTTTCTTTTACTTAGCCTTGTGAAATATGTTAGGTATCTTCTGTGATTTTAGATATACAAATAAGCTCTCACTCCCAAAATTAGATGTATGCTAGATGTTTTAAGACCTCAAAAGTGGTCTACTGAGATGAGTCCATGTCCCATGCCATAGTGTAGATCTAGCTGTATGCCTTATAGGAAATATAAGCACCATCTAATTTCCTTATTTTATTTGGTGCCCGTCTTTTCCATTCAGTTGGGTTTATTGGGCATACCTGGATGCAAAGCCTAGAGAGTTTAGCTTTACTAGAATGTTTAGTGATCAATATTCAGATCAAATTGCAAAGTGTTTCTGAGAATAATGTGATGTCAACAAATGACAGCCCATGTAGCATCCTTATTAACGTTCCTAAAGCGTCACTTTTTCTTTGGCAATTATGGAGGAGAGTTGGGGCGCAAATATGGTGGTGTGACCAAACATGGTGATGATTGTCACACATGACACTGCTAATCAAATTAAGTTTAGGTTGGATCTAATCAATGACTAATCTCTCTTTGGGCTAGGCCTATCGTCTTAGCCTGGTCCCAGATCTGTTTGTGCTCTTTCCAACTCCATTGTTGTCCTTATCAAGTCACACCCACCAAAATATGACATTTACTCTTCAGTGCATTTGTCCTTAATGAAAGTATTTTGTCTAGACTAACTTAGATATAATAATTATGCAAAATGCTAGAAAAGTTGGAAATACTGGAAATACTAGTAATGTAGCCAAATATCTGATTCCATCTCAATGTGGCCCAGACAGTGTGAATCAGGGCTGCGCAGGCTCCTACCAGCTGAGTTGCATAGAGGGGAGGGAAATGCTTCTCGGCCAGTGGTTGATGAGCATAGGCGCGGGGAGGGGTCTGTATCCAGAGATGAGGGCTTGGAGGAATGTGGGAGTACGCAGGCACCAGTTGAAACTAAATGCAACTATTGAAACTAGTTAAATATTGGTTGCTTGTGAATCCATCACTGCGTCCTGTATCTACTTAAACATAATTTAATCAATCACACTCATTTTTAAATGATAGGTGTGTAAATGTAGATCAACAACCAAGTTCTATAACTTTAAAGGGCTTGAGTTTCCTCCGCGTGGACTTCCTCTCTCAGAGTTTTATGTTGAGGGTACCACGCAGTCATTGGTACCACGCCGCTCGATAAAACGTTTTGCTCTTTTGAGACCCCTCCTGTAGAGATGCTTACTGGCTCAAGTCTAGTGGCAGCAGCCTCAGTAACACGTCCCCTTGGAGACTAGCAGGAGCAACACGTGATGCGTCTTACTTATCAGGTTTAGGGGAGAGGAGAGAGCAGCGCTTTGGGGACGGCCAGAGAGGAAAGCGAAATAAGTGTTTTCCTCTCGTCTCTCAACTCTTTCTTCCTCTTTAGGAATTTGGAAGAAAGAGGGGGGAACAAAGTTGTCTAACTTTGCACATCCTCAGTAACGCCATTTTGATTCCTCTCCGGAACAACTTTGCAGCTTCTTTTTTTTTCTTAGCCCATCATCACCATTCACCATCATCAGTATGTCTCGGCGCAAGCAGCCCAACCCCAACAAAGTCGAACGTAAGTACCTAGCTCCTCGGCTTATTCTCTTAAGTCTGCCTTATTTGTCTGCTTTAGTCGATATGCGATGTTAATTGAGTGTTTGGCGAAGTTTACAGTTGTTGTGACATAAAGTTGTTAAAGTTCGGAAAGAGATGTGGATAGGATAGTTTTCGCAACTCCCATTTGCTTCCTACTTTCGCTAAGGACCTGATGCTCATCCACGTTTAAAACGCCTGAGCGGTGGAATGTCTCTTCCTTATATTATTATTTTGAACCAGCGAGGTTTAGTTAGCTACTCGTTCCCTCTTCAAATCAACAGCAATTGTTGGAGTTGTGACTTCCCCCCTCGGTAAAGTGTTTTTAATGATGGGGGCTCGAGGAGGTTCAAAGTCTGCTAGCTAACTAGCCGCCTGTTGCTGCACTCGAGCATCCATATCTTCAGTGCACTTTGATCGAAGCCTAGCTACAGCTTAGTGGCCATGTGTCGGTATAGCTAGCTACATTTTGACCTTGCCGAGACGTTTACGAAACTTATTTGTTTTTCAACAGTAGTCTGTATGTTAAAATGTTACAATTCAATGATTCGACACGATTCTATCCTTAATTATTTATTAAATAAACCGAAGCAGTTCTTCCTACTCATCATGAAGCGTGTTATCCTACCAGTCTATAGTTTTCCTCATTCATCATTACGAGAATAAACACCTCTATCAGTATTTCTCTCTTTTTTTTTACACTCTTTAATTATTATAATCGACTTTATGAACATTTATTTAGCATCATCTACAACGAGAATGATGCAAAATGCATGGTTGATGTGTACAGTGTTTATTTGGGATCATTCATGGGTATTTTTATTTTTAGCTCTTTTAGACGCTCAAAAGTGATGAATTGATGCGTTTCACTCTCTTGGGGAACTGCAACGTAGCGCGACCTGGTTAGATAATGGTTGCTAGGCATTTTTCTTCTTTTTTTCCTTCGTCCCTTTGGTCTCGTCGACTGCTGTGCGCATAGAACAGCATTGGGTAAAAGTGTAACTTTGTGTCTACATTGTTGTTTTGTTTACACCATGTTGTCTGGTGATGGAGAGATGACCTGTTGATTATTTGCACTGTCGACTATTTTGTCGGTGGTTTGAAAATAGAAGCAACACGGTTTTGGAGCTTGCTGGTCGATGTTCCTCTTCTCTCGAGCTCTCTGACCACTTGGAAGGAGACAGGGAGGAGAGTCCCGATCCGGATGAGCAGTTCGCATTCCATTACGAAATTCTACACTGTAGACGAGTAGGCCTACGGCGACAGCCGGATCAAACGCAGTCATTTCGCTGTAGGGAAATTCACCATCCAATTCAGTACTCTCTAACAAAGATGTTAGGTGAGTTTGAGATGAAGAAATAGGCTACTGAAAGGTTAAATGGACGATGGTGATGTGGGGGTGGGGTAAGCAGGATGCATCAATTGACTTTATTTCTTAAAGTGTATCATGTATTGAGGGGGGCTTAATATAGGCAAGAGACATAACATTTGTTTTTAAAAAGTCGTTTTTCTGCGGTACAGAAAGATGAAGATGAGCCTGTCCTGGTTTAGGCCCTGCAGTCATAGTAAAGTGAGGGCATGGATATGAAATAGCAGACTTGATAAAAGGAAGATGCTCTTCCACTGCCAAGAAGACAGTTGAGTTTTTTTGGAATAATAATGTAATCATCGCTCAAATGACCATGCTCTGTTTGGAGGACATTATACTAATGATGTGGTTGAATAAATAAATGATGAACAATTTAATCTGAGCCTAGAGATAGTTGATCAACATGGAACCACACTTTAGTAGAGGATGTCCCCTTTGTATGTCCTCAGCTCTCCACCCTCCACAAGGTCTCCAAATCCACTGCATTATTGGTACTCATGACTCTAGTGTGTTGACAAAATAGACTAGCTATGGGTCTCAGTTTATCCAAGGAAGTCACTGTGAACAGTTTTCAATTCTTGATGTGGGATGCTCTGAGTGCAAAAATGATGTTTAATTTAATATGATGTGGACAGTTGTAGCCTAGTTACACACCTCAGAAGTCTAAATGGATATTTCTGGTTTAAGTTGTTGGTTGATCTTACTCTCTGTCTTACTCTCCTAGTTAGAAACGGCGATTGTTTGACTTCCTGCTATCATGTGTTGTTTCGTCTCTGCAATTCGATGTGATAGTGAAAACATAGCCAAGCCTATGTCTTTAATGTCTTTAATGTAACGATTTTTGTTTGTTTGTTTTGTCTTAGGCCTAAATGGTTTTAATAATAACAATGTCATTATATATGGGCTGGTAAAATAATTGAAACAAGCATGCTACTCAAGGGAATGATTAAGCCTTCAACTAAACATTTGATTATGTCCAGATGTGAAACGGGCATTCTGTAGCATCACTAAAATGAGAACACAAGTTGTTAGGAGTTTGGATGAACTAAAAGGAGAATAATTTAATCTTAAATGTTCTTTGACGAAAAGTCAGTTGATCAACGTTCCTCCCATTGAGGTTTGGGCCAGACGAGGATGCTGAGGGAGGTAATTAAGAGCCTTCAACCCCCTTGGGTCCCTTATGCTCTCATTAGCCTGCCATTTAGCCTAATAAGACCCCGTCCATCCTCTAAAGACACCGACTTAAACACAGTGTCCCCTGATGGCAAGCCGACAGGCAAGTCCCTTCAACAATGCAGGGCATTGGTATTAGGTCCTCACTGGCTCCCCCTCGTCTTTCTCGCCTCTCATTTAGCTGTTAACCGGTTGTTGTTCACTGAGGCTAAATCAATGGAATAGGAGGGGGATGTATGGGGCGAACCACCCAGAACACACTGAAGACACTTCTTCTTACCTCTCTTCCTGATGGAGATGGGTTGTGGTTTCCCCAAGGGTACAGATGGGCTGGCCCTTTGGCTCCCCTTTGGCTCCCAGGGCTATTTTTAACCCGCCTTTTTTAGATAAGATTAGGTTCCATCCCGCGGCCGGCGGGGCGTGGAGGGGACATAGGGACTCTACTTGTAGATGTAAGAGGAGGGAGGAAAGAGGGAACCTGAGGAAGATGGTTTCCAAAATGGAATCCAAGCTTGGGGTTCGGCCTCGCTGTGTCACCTCACCCCTCCTCCTCCTGAACCTTCCTTGCTCAGGACTCACAACCTCAAATGTATGTTACTCCTAAATGCTACATGGCAAATTGAAGTAATTCATAACATGTTTATTTTGTATTTTATTTGGGGGGGGGTAGCTTAGTTACATTTTCCTCTTTGATTATGCAGTTGTTACTAAGCATTGACTCCTTGTTTAAAAATGAGAATGCACACATTTCATTTAGGCTACATATGCTGTATTGCATCTTGTAATATGTGCTGTATTGCATCTCGTAATATGTGCTGCATACCCAACATTATTGATGTCTTGATGGAATGAGGCTCAAGGTACGTGTGGGTGCTTTGATGAGGATGCGGTAACACAGCCAAGTGAGATGGCGGAAATTTGAGAAGTGGACGGAACAGCTAAGTAGGACAGTGTCAGTGCTTACATTGTGTGCACGTAGGCTGCTTTAAACTGAGGTTTTCATTGGGACCGAGTAAGGGATGGAGTTTACAGGTGTGTGAATGTAAGCTGCAACTAACAAACAAACACGGAGGGACCTTAACAGTAGACATTACAACATGTCCCTGGGGTGAGTCCATAGTTAGCCCCCTTTATCCTGGCTGTGGTCTAGGACCCAGTGTAAATATAGGCCTAGTGGTGAGGCTCAATGATATTTGTAGGCACAGTCACACATTTGTTGTAGAAGCCCCAAATCTAGATTAATACCACTGGCTTTTTATAGGCGACACTTGGCTGCACAGTTAATGTGCAAAGTAGGTCCTAATGTTTAGGGGCCTGTCTCTCAAGGTACTATTGCATCACGTTGTTGGATTCGGGAAACATTTGGATGAATTGATTGCTGCCAGGACAACTCCTTCAACCAACTACTAGAAAATCCATGCCATCCGTCCTACATTGGTGAACATGATCTTGGTTGGATGAATGGATGTTTTTATTTGTTATGGGAAATGACTGACCTATTTTACCAGCATCGCTTGCCATAACAACCAAGTAGAACCTTTATTGTCCTATAGTTCTCCTCTTTCTCCTCGGCCCACAGAAGTGTGTTGTTAATATTGGCCAAGTCATCCATCTCACAGGGTGTGTTCAGGGTCTAACTGATAAGCTGCAGGGAGAGCGGGAGCCCTGTCTCAGTGCAGAGCCCTACGTGTCCTTTATCCCTCTGCACAGCTCTGAGTTGTCACTATACATGTTGTCCCCCACACACCCCCCCCCCCCACACACCACCACCAACATACACCCTTCCCAACCACACAGGCCACCACCAGCCTCCAGCACAGGCTGCAAATAAAGCAGGTATTTACCTCGGGTTCAAAGTCTAACTTGACGGCTGTGCCACTGATGTGAAAGAATGCCACAAGGGGGAGGGGAGAGGAGAGGAGAGGGAGAGGCTAGAAAATGGAGGCTGCAGCAGCACCTGGGGTGAGGAGGGGTGAAGCATGGGGGAGACAGGAAGTGAAACTGCCTCCTCTCCGAAGTGGTGGGGGAAGAGATGGAGGAAGTGGAAGAACAATGGCTCCGCTCTCCAGAGTTGTCCCCTCCTCTCCTAAGTCAGCCTGTTTCCAAGCAACTCGCTCCATCGTATGGATGAGACATCAAGTTTTAAGTCTTGTTGTTGTGTTTACAATACTTTATTTGAGTTGTAGTGGAGGTAGGGGAATCTTTATACGGTTCCATTGTCCTCTGTTTACTCACAAAATACTCCTTCCATGGAGTGGATTGTCTTCCTAGCTGTGGTTTGAGTGTTACTTTTAGCCTCTACGAGCAGCCATCTCTAAACTGTGTTGGCTGTCTCGGAGAGGAAAGGGTTAACGCTATGTCGAGAGAGAGGGGGAGATGGAGAGGAAAAAGGGAGGCTGAATGGAGAGTGCGCAGTAAGAACGTCTCCCGCTCTTGCTCTCTCTCACCCTTTTCCTCCTCCCTTTTCTGCCTCCTTGCTGTGTCTCTACATCTCTCTCTCTCTCTCTTTCTCTCGTCTAGCCCCACATCGCTCCCTCCCTCCCTGTCTTTCATGCTGACTAAACAGTTTTGTCAGCTGGCAGTTGCTCGCAGGCTGAGGATTTGAGATAGCTTCTGGAGGTTGGAGGGGGAAGGGGAGGGGGTGGTACTCACAGGCAGCACTTGTTGCTCACTGGAGCTAGACAGGGGAGGGAGGAGGGAGGGAGGGACAGAGGGAGAGGAAAAAAAGTGCATAAGGCAACAGCATGGTCCAACCAGTTTTGTGTGTGTGAGAGAGAGAGAGCTGGGAAGAGAAGAGAACATGAAAATATAACATACTTAGGTTATGTTGATTTTATCAACACATAGACAGATTGAAGTTACCGCAAATAAACTTTTTGAACTTGTGGAGGTAAATATTCAGGCAAACTGTCTTTTTTAATGCCACCTAATATTGTGTTTTCAGAATGTAAAAAGGTGTGTAGAGAAAAGTATTCAAATGGATGGACCTAGAATAAGTGACATCCGTTCAAAAGCCATAAAACAACCAAACGTTGGTACTGGTTGGTGATTGGTCTGTCTGCAGGACTAGAGAGAGATGCCTGGACGGACACAGCCTAGTCCTACTACACAGTAGGTTGCCTCTTCCTTCGCTCCTCCTGCCCTGTTAGTCCCTACCTTGCCCCTGCCCCCGGCTAGGTACGGTGGATTTTCCACATCTGATGCTTTTGAGGGACACATTTGGAATTGTTTATCGAGAGAGGACTCTGTGAGAGAGTCTGTCTATCTCAGACGGTCTGTTAGCCACGCGGAGACAGTAAATATAGAAGGATGAGCTGCTCTAATGACACCCCACCTGAGTGGTGCATGCTGGGAAATGTGATGTCAGAGGTGACTGTGCCAATGGGTAACCGCTATGCTAATAGCTTTCAGAGGCTTCATCCTGAATGTAGACCCGAGCCATTTCCTGCACTTTCATATTTTTCTTCCGTGTGTTACTTTTAGCCAACACTTCCAAACCTTGAGGAGGCCTAAACTTTGTGTTCTTCTGTATACCTTGGTTTCTGGTGTATAGGAGCTTTTTAGAATAGAATTGCATGACAATAATCACATTTCCTTTGCATTTGAATTGTTAAACCCAACTCTACAGTGGTAATCCCTATTAATCCGGGTAGGTTGGCCCCGCGTAATGCCTCTTCAAAGGGCATCCTTGGAAGAAACACTGAGCCACCACTTCCTTTTCCCATTCCCACAGTGTATATGATATGGTCACCACCTTACACACACACACACACACTAGCCGTCCTCCCCCTCATCAGGTACCATTGTTTGTTCTACAAACACACAGGACACACCTCATCTCCATAGAGACCAGTGCACAGGCCCCCAGACTTGTTGCTTGTCGCTCCTCCTTGGCCACGAAAATACATACCCCCCACACAGACGCCTTCACACACACACACACACACACACACACACACACACACACACACACACACACACACACACACACACACACACACCTTAGAAAGCATCCCTTAGCAAAGCTGCATGAGAGGTTCTAGTGTAGGAGGAGACAGGAGGGGGGTGGGAGAGGTCCTAGTGTAGGAGGAGACAGGAGGGGGAGGGAGGGAGGGGGGTGGGAGTGGTCCTAGTGTAGGAGGAGACAGGAGTGGGAGGGAGGGGGGTGGGAGAGGTCCTAGTGTAGGAGGAGACAGGAGGGGGAGGGAGGGAGGGGGGTGAGAGTGGTCCTAGTGTAGGAGGAGACAGGAGTGGGGAGGGAGGGAGG
Source organism: Salmo trutta (assembly GCF_901001165.1). Taxonomy (NCBI): domain Eukaryota; kingdom Metazoa; phylum Chordata; class Actinopteri; order Salmoniformes; family Salmonidae; genus Salmo; species Salmo trutta. Next base: position 12,708,691 of record NC_042958.1, on the reverse strand, counting down.
GGGGTGAGAGGTCCTAGTGTAGGAGGAGACAGGAGTGGGGAGGAGGGAGGGGGGTGGGAGAGGTCCTAGTGTAGGAGGAGACAGGAGTGGGAGGGAGGGAGGGGGGTGAGAGGTCCTAGTGTAGGAGGAGACAGGAGTGGGAGGGAGGGAGGGGGGTGAGAGGTCCTAGTGTAGGAGGAGACAGGAGTGGGGAGGGCGGGAGGGGGGTGAGAGTGGTCCTAGTGTAGGAGGAGACAGGAGTGGGGAGGGAGGGGGGTGAGAGGTCCTAGTGTAGGAGGAGACAGGAGTGGGGAGGGAGGGGGGTGAGAGTGGTCCTAGTGTAGGAGGAGACAGGAGTGGGGAGGGAAGGGGGTGGGAGAGGTCCTAGTGTAGGAGGAGACAGGAGTGGGAGGGAGGGGGGTGGGAGAGGTCCTAGTGTAGGAGGAGACAGGAGGGGGAGGGAGGGAGGGGGGTGAGAGTGGTCCTAGTGTAGGAGGAGACAGGAGTGGGGAGGGAAGGGGGTGAGAGTGGTCCTAGTGTAGGAGGAGACAGGAGTGGGGAGGGAAGGGGGTGGGAGAGGTCCTAGTGTAGGAGGAGACAGGAGTGGGAGGGAGGGAGGGGGGTGAGAGGTCCTAGTGTAGGAGGAGACAGGAGTGGGAGGGAGGGAGGGGGGTGAGAGGTCCTAGTGTAGGAGGAGACAGGAGTGGGGAGGGTGGGAGGGGGGTGAGAGTGGTCCTAATGTAGGAGGAGACAGGAGTGGGGAGGGATTGGGGGCTCCACTCTACTGATAAGGTTCAATTAAGTCTCCCCCCTCTCTCTTTCTTTCACTCTGTCTGCATGACAACATAGGATAAACTCCTTGGTCTTCCTGTTTTAAATGATTCAGCACTTTTTAAGTAGTTTTCAACTAGGCCTAGATCAACCAACACATTATTTGTCTAAATGCCTACTCATTCTTTATGTGAATAATGGCCTAATTTTTTGTTTGTTTTGAGGATGTCCAGGAGTTAAGTTGACTGTTAACTTTTTTTATTAAAAAAAAAATTCCAACTTGTTTTCAGGAGAGAAAAAAAGCATAACTTTCATTCTCACTGACTGGATGGACTCCTGTTTTGAGTTTCCATTTTTCTTTTGAAGTTCCCTCCCATTCCTAGACATGCTAATATCATCAGCCGTGAGACGCAGACAAACCACTGATTTTACAAGATGGGGTAATCTCTGTGACGCTGGTTACACACATAACACTGTCATGCAGTTCCACACTGGACCACACCGGTTATGTCTCAAACCCTTTCTGGCTGCTTCTCTCTCACATCAGGTTATAGGACAGGGATTGGATCATGAACTAGATTCAGCCGCTGGCCAATTTTTTTTCCTTCTTCGGTGGATGTTTGGGGGCAACATGCAGCAATGTCAACAATTTTACTGAGTTACAGTTTATATAAGGAAATCAGTCCATTGAAACAAATTCATTAGGCCCTAATCTATGGATTTCACATGACAGGGCAGGCCATGGGTGGGCCTGGGAGGTCATAGGCCCACCCACTGGGGAGCAAGGCCCAGTCAATCAGAATTCGTTTTTTTTTATTACAGACAGAAACATTCCTCAGTTTCATCAGCTGTCTGGTGGCTGGTCTCAGACGACCCCGCAGGTGAAGAAGCCGGATGTGGAGGTGCTAGGCTACCGTGGTACACTAGGTCTGTGGTTGTGAGGCCAGTTGGACGTACTGCCAAATTCTCTAAAACGACTTTGGATGCGGCTTATGGTAGAGAAATTAACATTCAATTCTCTGGTAACAGCTCTGGCAGTCAGTTGCACACTCCAAAACTTGAGACATCTGTGGCATTGTGTTGTGTGACAAAACGGCACATTTTAGAGTGGCTTTTTATTGTCCGAAATACAAGGTGCACCTGTGTAATGATCATGCTGTTCTTGATATGCCACACCTGTCAGGTGGATGGATTATATTGATAAAGGAAAAATGCTCACTAACATGGATATAAAGAAATTTGTGCACAAAATTTGCTAGAAATATGCATTTTGTGTGTATGTAAAATTTTGGGAATATTTTATTTCAGCTCATGAACCATGGGACCAACACTTTACCTGTTGCGTTTATGTTTTTGTTCAGTATAATTGCAAAACAATTGTAGACTGCAAATTGACCACAAGAAGCCCAAACAGATAAAATATTTCACTAAAATAAAATCATTTCAAACCTTGCTTACATTTGTATACGATCACGTGTTTCTCTATTATACTTAGGAACAGATTTCCAAAATTAAAATTACTTGGAGCTGTTTTCCTGGTCTTTTAAGTCTTTTATGCCCAACAATGAAAATGAAAAAACATATTGTGTATATATTTTCTATGAGAACCTGTTATAGCTCAACCCCTCCCTACCTGCTTCTCTCTTACATCACAGAAGAAAACACTGTCATGAAAAGAAAAATTCACTGATCAGATTAAATGTTTTGTTTAGAGCCAACTTTAAGATTGGACAATGGATAAAGATTCCCACTGTTTCCAAAATACCTCGTATGTCCTGAGCAGAGATGGAGAGGAGGAGTGCAAAGAGGGGGAGGGGGGTGCTTAGTTGGGGGATGGAGAAGAGAGGGTGGGTGCTTAGTTGGGGGATGGAGAAGAGAGGGTGGGTGCTTAGTTGGGGGATGGAGAACAGAGGGGGGGGGTGCTTAGTTGGGGGATGGAGAAGAGAGGGTGGGTGCTTAGTTGGGGGATGGGGAAGAGAGGAGGGGGGATAGGTGTGTCTACTCAGTTGAGCTGAAGTTAACGCTACACTGTCATCCTTCCCCCACCTCCCATCTCCAACACCCTTAGCAATCCTCCTCTCCAGCTCCCCCTTGGGAGTAGAGTTGATGGGATAGACCAGGCTCTCTCTTGACAAGCCCCGGAGGCAGGGCACACAAAGACAGAAACACGGCCCTTTCTCTGGGTTGAAACCTGGCCTTTTCTCCCCCTACCCCCCACAACAGGAGCAGCTCCCAAACAATGGAGGGACCTACCTTAAACCCTGCCCAAACAACACCGATGATGCATACAGGCTGCACAGCCACCACCCATCTCACAGCAGGCGTACACACTCACGCAACAACACAGGACCACCTCCGCCCCACAGTTAACCCTTTCAACCACCCAGGGGAATGTTTTCTCTCTCCTAAAAAGAACACGTCTGTGATAAACTTTAAAGGTCCCCCCTTGAGCAAAAGTTAGTTTTAACTTCGGTGAAAATATTCTGTTGGTCAAAGTATCACCAGCAAAGTTATTTGTCAGACTCTATATCATCCTCCCCCTTCCCCCCACCACTCTCCTGAGCTGTGCTCTTCCCAGCATCCTCGCTGTGGCGCAAGTTCGCGGCGCCTCCTTCAAAGGGGCATTATCATCATTATCATTAACCAGACAGTCAGTCTGGTTAAAGGTCGCACCCCCCCAGGTATACCAGAGTGGAAAGAATTATAAACCCCATCCAAGGAGAACATTAAACATCTTGCCCAGCTCCAGCAGGCATTGGTAGGCAGGTGAAAACCAGGTTAAGGGTCCCCTTCGAAAGAGCAGCAGCATCGGAACAAAAGAGAAGACTTTGACCCCTTTATGTAACTACTTGCAGCTGAGCAGAGTTCACTCTCTCTACTACTAGGTATTGAACAGGCTTTGGGACTTTGAGATGCATGAGGATAATGGAAAACAATCGTTTCCAGTGGCCAGTTTAATCTTTCTCCATCATTCATTCTTCCATACTATGTCTACCTATAAACACTTTGCCTGTTTGTCACCAAATACTGCAGAAAGGTGAACTGCAAAACCACGAAACATCCCAAATTTAACCTCATCCCTCAAGACCGTCTCTGCAAGGTGATGCTGTTCCAGGTCTGTTCTGTCCAGATCTGTCTCCACTTCAACACTGTTCTTATCTGTTCCGGGTCTGTTCTGTCCAGATCTGTCTCCACTTCAACACTGTTCTTATCTGTTCCAGGTCTGTTCTGTCCAGATCTGTCTCCACTTCAACACTGTTCTTATCTGTTCCAGATCTGTTCTGTCCATATCTGTCTCCACTTCAACACTGTTCTTATCTGTTCCAGGTCTGTTCTGTCCAGATCTGTCTCCACTTCAACACTGTTCTTATCTGTTCCGGGTCTGTTCTGTCCAGATCTGTCTCCACTTCAACACTGTTCTTATCTGTTCCGGGTCTGTTCTGTCCAGATCTGTCTCCACTTCAACACTGTTCTTATCTGTTCCGGGTCTGTTCTGTCCAGATCTGTCTCCACTTCGACACTGTTCTTATCTGTTCCGGGTCTGTTCTGTCCAGATCTGTCTCCACTTCGACACTGTTCTTATCTGTTCCAGGTCTGTTCTGTCCAGATCTGTCTCCACTTCAACACTGTTCTTATCTGTTCCGGGTCTGTTCTGTCCAGATCTGTCTCCACTTCAACACTGTTCTTATCTGTTCCGGAGCAAGGTCGCCAAGTTTGTGATGCAATGACTCCGTCAGCCCCCCAGTGTTGAAGACTGTAACAGTGCAGCAAGGCCCCAGAGACAAGTGTTATGCTTATTGAGCCCTCTAACGACACTACTGGAGACTGCTCAGAGTGAAGATAGACTTGAATGATGACAATTAAAGGCCCCTAAGGAATCGGATTAGCATACGTCTGCACTGCCATTTGGGTTGTTTTGTGACTCTTTTTGGGGGACTTGCTGAGTTAGAATAAGACCTTAATACTTACCTCCTGTAAGATGACAAAGTTGGTTTGTTTCTTACAGCTGTTCTTTCAGTGCGATGTTTTAGTTTTTATGAATCCTGACTATCATATTCTAAAAGTGTATGCTGGTTGAGATGCCTTTAGTGAGGCCTGACTAAGTAGAATAGCATGCCACCAGAGGCATTTTGAGAGTATGGAGGGACGGTGTCAGGGATAAATAGAACTCAGAGTGGGGAAATAATCCCTGTCCCTTCTCATTTCATCCTTTGCTGAGGAAATGGGCCATCCCACAAGACTGCAAAGTCTTTTGGACTTCCCCTGAACAGGAAGTGGTGGATACTGGATGTTGTTTCAGGTTTTCATAATTATGATAAGCGCTGTGTGCAGCATTAGGGGAATTGTTGTCAGAAGACGAGGGAAATAAACTGGTGACAGTCAGAAGCCAAAGATTTGCTTCAGAGAGAAGTAGGTCTAGCTCACAAAGAGAATCATCTAAATTTAGTCAAAGTTTATCCTTCTGGCACTCCCTAAGCCAGCACTTCTATCTCAGTAAACATTAACTTTTTTTATCAGGCCGTGTTCGACGAGGAGGCACTTTGCTCGGAGCCTTGAGAGGCAGGCTTCAAAGGAGGAGTCTCCTAGATGCTAGCAGGCGATGCTAACTGTCCAGTATCACTATTAAACACATGGGAAGCAGAGCTCGCTGTCTTTGTAACTGGCCATTACTGCCCATCTCCCCCTCCCATTTTTTGGGGGGTGGGGTTGACTTTTAACACTTTCAGTCCGAGAGAGTATTTTCAAACTCCCAGATCTTGCTCTGCTCGTTCACCCATCCTGCTCTACCGCTCTCAGTAATGTCTGACATGCAACAGCCCCCCATCACTGCCTACTTTGAGCTAACAGATAGACAATGGGCATGAGAGAGCGAGGACATTTTTCTGTGGGACCCCCAAAAATCTCTGCTCTATGTGAAGTTCCAGCATCTCCACCCTCATCACATCCCACCCTCCAGATGAATCACTCCCTTGTAGGAGCCCATGTCCTCAGGCAGTAAGGCAGGCAGAGAACCCATGAAGAGAGAGCCCAGCGCCGCTGGAAGAGGAAAAAAAAGAAAAAACACAATGTGACTCTTATTTCAGAGGAGAGTAGTAGAGGAGAGGGGTGGAGGAGAGGGGTGGAGGAGAAGGGGGGAGAGAGGCAGGCAGGACATGGTGTGATGGTGCTGCTGGCAGAGTTGTTTCAGTGTAGCTGAGAGGAGCGGTGCTGTGCTGCACGGCCGGCCTCATACCCCCGGAGGCTCCATGGATAACCCCCCCCCCCCCCCCCCACGCTGCTCGGAGTTGTGAAAGTTGCGAGAGCACCCCCCCACCTGCCCGATGTCATTCACGTGTGCGGCCCGGGCAAACAGCTGGCTGCGGAGTCCCTGATTGGCCCGAGGCAGAAAGCAAGGGGGGCGGTGCCCATGTGGGTGGGAGGGGCTTAGATACTGGGCGGCTCAGAAGGAGGTTGCGAGCCGCT